>NC_058412.1:133373588-133477553 GCF_002201575.2 Neomonachus schauinslandi
AAGAAAGAAAGAAAGAAAGAAAGAAAGAAAGAAAGAAAGAAAGAAAGGGATGCCTCCTCTCTTCAGCATCCCTGCTGAAGCAGAGAGCAGGAGCATCTCCCACAGTCTGGAACCCAGGGAGGAAAAGGTATTTCTCGGCACTGTCCCCGCCCTGCCCCTGCCCCAGTTCCAGACTCCCTCACCTCCCACCTGGACCAGAACAGCAGCCCCCACATGGGTCAGCTTCGCGCCACATGCCGCCCCCTCATTTTCCACCCTGAGCCAGGGTGTCCCCTGCTAAGACATATGACCATGCTGACCTCTTTTTTCCCCTGCTGAAAACCCTTCAACGAGCTCAGCTTCTACACCATGGCTTCTGGAACCTTCTGTGATCTGGCGCTGCCTCCCTCTCCAAACCAGCCTGGGGCCAGACCCTGTTATTCCTGACCCCTTGCCTCTCCTTGTGCCACCCCCAGTGCCTGGAATTCCTCCCTTCCCCTCTTTGCTCAAATCCTTCTCATCTTTTCAAATACAGCAAGAAGAGTCTCCTCCTCCAAGAAGCCCTCCCTAACTTCTGGCCTGCACTAGACAATATTCCTATTCTTTGGTTCCCAGGAGTCCCTGCATATAGTGCTATTGCCTCATGCAATCCACTGGGTGGTAATTATGTGTTCGTGCCTCAGTTTCCTCTAGGAGACTTGACTTCCCTGAGGGCAAGCTCTTTGTTTTAATCTTCTCTACACCTCCTAGCTTAGCATCTGTTTGGGAAATGGTGGGTACTTGGTAAGAATTGTATGTCCATTCATTCATTCATTCCTTCATTGCTTCTGGCTGCAGCGATATCTCCATTCTTTCCATGACTGGTAGCTGAGTAATGAGGTGGCACAGTCTGGTGACACCAAAATTATTGTGTGTCTGTTTTGCTAAATAAGGTAGTGGTGCCTCTGGGTCTTATGGAGTGGGGTGCCTAACCTCAAGGAGTCTACCAGGAGATAGGATGTACATATCTAGGTGTTGGATCAAGACACCTCGAATTTTAACCTGCACACAAAACCCCAGGATTCCTGTTAACGTGCTTCTTGTTCAGCCTGCCTGGGGTTGGCCCAGCCTCCTGCATTCCTCACTGGCTCCCAGGTGACGCCCATGCACCAGCCCGAAGCACACTGCAGAGCCGGGAGCCAGGCATTTGCGCAACAACGTGTGGCAGGCCGTAGCCAAGGGTGGGGCTCACGGCGCATCCCCTGCCACCCCCCCAAACCTGGTATCTTGCTTGAATTCTCACTTTTGTGTCCTAAGTGTATTTACAAGTAACTTTTAAAAAACTGTCTTAAAGGAAAAACAGGCATCACTTCCCACAAATAAAAACTACCCACGAACATAAATACAGTGGAATTCTCTAATTGTGATGCTTCTCTGGCTACGGAGCTCCACCTGAAGTTTCTGCGCCTGCGTCCCACTCTCTCTTTGCTGGAAGGCGAGGGAAGTAGGAAGAGCAGATTTGCACCCCACCGAGATTTCCCCTTGAAGCGGTGAGAGCCGTTAGGCATCTGCCTTCGGCTCAGGTCATGATCCCAGGGTCCTGGGATCGAGCCCGCATCGGGCTCCCTGCTCAACGGGGAGCCTGCTTCTCCCTCTGCCTCTGCTGTTTCCCCTGCTTCTGCTCTCTCTGTTTCTGTCAAATAAATAAATAAAATCTTAAAAAAATAAAAAATAAAAATAAATAAATAAATAAATAAAAGAACGGAAAAGCGACGGTTGCTCCGTTTGTGGTTCCCAGCCGTGTGCAGCCACACCTCCGCGCCCAGGCAACAACAGGTGTGCGTTTCAAGAGCCCCTGCATTCGATGCGTCCAAAGGCCACTCTGTCCGGCCCAGTCACGCTCCAAGCTCCAGAGGACCTCGGCCAGTTTCAGAACAAAGCCGGAGTGTGCAGGGTGGCTTGACCAAGGGCGGGAGGGAGGCAAGACTAGAAGCTATTTGGCTCCAGAATCTCAGTGCGTGGTCATCACCTCGCAAAATGCCTGCAGTCGTTCAATCCTCGGACAGGCTGATCGCACTTATGACATTACCCAGCGTGACGTCAACAGCTGCCCAACTCAGGTCCAAGGATCTCCCCGCCCCCCGCCCCATTATAATTGCTTTAGAGAAAGCTTGCCCACAGGCTGCAAGATGGAAGTAACAAACGTGGAAATAAATGACGTTCCGCAAGCAGCAGAGATCTAGCTGTGACTCTGTGTGTGGGGCCCACAGCATTGCATAAATTATGGTGACACTTACCCAGAGGTTTTTGCGACACCAGACTTGCACCATCGTCCCAGGCTGCAAGGTGGGGAGCTGGGACAAGGGTGAACAGAGGACTCGGAGTCAGAGGGAGGGGCCAGGACCAATCCAGTCATTCGGAACCAGCAACAAGAATGGACTGAGTTGGTGCACCTGCCCTCAAGATGCATGGCCAACCCAAGGGGCACCTGCTGCTGATCTGGAAAAGGCTGGGATCACAGACTCAGCTTGAGAAAAGTACAAATGAAGCAGTCCCTCCCACCCTGGAAACCTTGTAGTGATGTGAAGGACATCTTCTGGTTTTGCTTGCCCTATACCTTTTTCCCTCTGGTAAAAGATTCCTGGCCTTCTTGGGCTGAGATGGGGACGCGCCTGCCCCATCTGTGATGGGTAAATTTATGTGTCAATGTGGCTGGGTCATAGGTTGCCCAGGCATTTGGTCAAGAATGATTTTGGGTGCGTCTGGGAGGATGTTTCTGGGTAAGACTAACATTTGAATCCATAGACAAAGTACATAGATTGCCCTCCCCAGTGTGGGTGTGTCTCAGCCAATCTATTCAGAGCTCAAATAGAATAAAAAGGCAGAGGAAGGTTGAGTTGGCTCTCTGCCTGACTGAGTGGGGACTTAGCTCTTCCCCTGCCCTCAGGGTTCCTGGTTCTCAGGCCTTCAGACTCAGGCTGGAATCAATACCGGGGGTCCTCCTACTCTCGGGCCAGCAAAGAAGCTTGCCAGCTCTGCTGGGTCTCTAGCTCCAGCTTGCAAATAGCAGATCATGGGACTTCTCAGCCTCCATAATAGCATGAGCTATATAGACACATATATATACATATACATGCATATATATATATATATATATATACACACACACACATATATATATTCCTTATTGGTTTTCTCAGGGGAACCCTAATACAGTCTACTTGGGAGAAGACCTGCCCTGGGATGCCATCGTAACCCTAGGCTTCCCACTTTGGTGCCAGAAACATGATAGACACTCTCAGACATTTGTCAAGTAAATAAATATTTCAAGAAAGCCACTTTGACCCCATGCATGAAACCCCCATCACTACATAGCCCACCACCCACACTCAGTAAATTAACATGTCACAAAGCCTCTTTTACTGTCATCGTCCCTTAATTTTTTAAGGGTCAGTGGGAGTCAGAAAGAGTTGCAGCGAATTCCTGCACCATCAGAAGGGCTGGGTGAATATCCTCTGAAGATAAACTAGGACAGCATTTTCTTCAAGTTTCTCCAATATTTTTACCCCAGTCTGTCTCTTTTCCTTTTGCTTTTGATTCGGAGAGGAACACGAGCCCACCAGGAGACAGAGAACACAATCCAAACCCCAGGTGCTGATTTCAAAGCAAGCATCAAACCCTTCAGCCTCCTTTTTGGCTGGTAAATAGAAACTCCTGACACTGCAAGACAAGCCATGGAGACAGTGGAGGCCCCGTTGCTAAGAAAAATGACAGGTGAGGACTCTGCTTTGAGCCCCCAGAACCCGGAGGCCCCCAGAGCGGGCTGCCTGTCTGGGTATTACGACGCTGGTGGAGCAGGCTGCCGGCTTGAGCCACTCAAAATCACCAGGAAACTGGGTTCTGCCCACCTAGCTGCCTTTTCCCTGACCTCTTTCTCCCCGTGAAGGTAATATAGAGCCTGAAAACTGAGATTGGATGGGGTGTGGGGGGATGGAGTTTACAACTGCCCCGAAAAGATGAGTGTTTCATGAGAAGAAATCCACACTGAGATTTCTTCTTCCAAGATTGACTGGGTCAAAGTCTGGAAGCGAACACCACCTCTGACCAACCCAACTGCCTTGGTGGCCAGCCAGGGATGTCACGGTCAGTGAGCTAGACAGGAGAGAAAAGAGATTGGTGACACCAGGGGGGACTGAACCCTCCAGTCCCCATCCCAGAGGACCCTGCACACAGCTCCAGACGATGCTGCCTTGTGGAGAACACAGCCTGGTACCCGACCTCTTGGTTTTTCAGTAGTAGTGAGATAACTGTATTAATTCAGATCACCCAAGGATGAGACCTAGTCACATTTTTTTTTTTTAATGTCCAGGTGCTTGGCCCAGGGAGCCTCAGATGGATTCTGCCCTCAGGCCAGATGTTAAGCAGAGAGTTTGATCCATGAGATTTGGGGAACAGACATTTGCCAGCAGGGTGGCTCATATGGTTGCATGTCAGCTTCTCTCGGGTTCTCATTAATTCCAGGGTGGCGAAGCGAGTTTTCTCTGTTACTGAAAAATGTGTTTGAACAAACATGAGAGTGACTCGCTCATTGTGGGTTCTCTAGGACTGTCCCAGTTTTAAAATTGAAAGTCCCTGTGTGCCAGGGTCCTTCTTGGGCCCAGGAAAACAGTTGGTCACCCTAACAAAGAGGCGCGTGGTGAGCCAGTGGGTGGCTGCTTGGGAGCTCATTAGCTTGAAGAGGAAAAGACCCTTTGGGGAACCATGGCGGTCAGCAATGGGGACTGTGCCATGGATGAGGTCAAATTTGGAAGATGTGAAGCCACTGAGATCGAGGGGCTGTTTGCCCAGCATTTGGCCCACTTAGACCGACAGGCTAGGGAATCCCTACTTTTTTTGGCCACCAGCACCTGGCACGTGAGTGACTGCCCTACCCAAGTTAGACACACTGAATTACCTCCCCCAAAGAATTCGGCTTTGGTACTCAGGAGCCTAAGTGGTCTCTATTGGCAGATAAGTTCAAACAGGCACCTTGGGGTGGTCAGATGCTCAGAGGAGAGGAGAAAGCTGGTATTAGGGGCTGAGTGATACCCCCCCAATTCATACGCTGAAATGCTAACCCCAGTACCTCAGAATGTAACTGTATTGGGAGACAGGTGAGTCTTTTATATAGGTGAGTAAATGAAAATGAGGTCACCAGGGTGGGCCCTAATCCAAAATGGCTGATGTCCTTATAAGAAGAGACTAGGACACAGACACACACAGAGGGAAGACCACGTGAGGACACAGAGAAGACAGCCACCTGCAAGCCAAGGAGAGAAGCCTCAGAAGAAACCAACCCTGCTGATACCTTGATCTTGGTCTTCCGGCCTCCAGAACTGGGATACCATTAATTTCTCTTGTTCCAGCCTCCCAGTCTGTGGTCCTTCGTTATGACAGCCTGAGCTATTATAACCGGCCAGTGGGGAAGAGGAGCCTAAAGGTAAAGCAGAAATGAGAGTCATGTGTTCCATGGAGAAGAATTTTTCCAGGTCCTGGTTCTGAGCCTTCATGGGGTCTACTCTACTTCCTGGTCTTCAGACCTCAGCAATAACAAACCTCCTCTTTTTCTTAAGCTAGTCAAGTGGGTTTCTGTTACTTACAACCAAAAAAGCCTTCGCCATATAATTTGGTCTTGTGATTCCAACTGTTACCAGGAGACCTTCTTCCTGGGAAAGTCCTTAGCCCATCAGGAAAGGGAAATTTAATACAAAATGCTTTTGTGGTAGACAGGATAATCACCTCCCAAAGACGCCCACATCCTAATCCACGAGATGTGTGCATTTGCCACCTGCTGTAGCTAAAAGGGACTTTGAGATGGGATTAAGTTAAGAGTTTTGAGATGGGAAGATTATTCTGAATTATTTTGATTATCTAGGTATGCCCAGTGTGATCACAAAGGTCTTATAAGAGAAAGAGGGAAGCAGGAGAGGCAGAGATGGAAAGATTAGAAGATGCTACGTTGTCGGCTTTGAAGACGAAGGAAGGGGCCCCAAGCCGATGGGTGCAGCCAGTCTCCAGCAGCTGTAAAAGGCAAGAAAGCATACACCCCACCACCCAGGGCCCCCAGAAGGAGTGCAGCCCTGCTAACACCTTGATTTTGACCTCCAGAGCTGGAATAAATTTATGCTGTTTTAAGCCATTAAGTTTGTCTTCATTTGTTCAAACACAAATATAACTTTGCATAGTGGGTTGTTCATAAGCCCAGACCCTAAACTTGTTCCTTGTTTTCTTTTTCCCCTAAACTATTCATACTAAAGACGGGTCAGTTAAAAAAAAAAAAAAAGCACCTAAGTTTTGAATTCTGGCTGAATTCAAAAGAAAAAGCACTTAACAGATAGAACTAAAATCTCACAGCCAGGTGAATCTTCAAAAGCAGATGCCCTACCCTTTCTCTTTGCTGGCCCCTTGCCCTCAAATGGTTTATTTTTGGAGCGCAGCAGGAGGGATGTCGGAGAAGAGCAGCAGCTCGGCCTTGACCTCCCGCCTAGGTCATGGGCCAGCCGGGGCACCCCCCTCCTACAGTGACAGGGCACTTTGGAGGGGCTTCAACCCAAATGTGAGTAAAACAACGTAGAGAACCTGCAGTCAGCTTTCTCAGGCGCCGATGCTTTGGGCTGGTTCTCAGCCCGTCTCCCAACAGGTCCCCCGCCCCCACCTGGAGTGACATCGCGGGCTCGCAGAGTGGGCTGCAGGGAGAGAGAATGTTTTGCCCACGTCTGTGCTATGCGTGCAGTCACAAACCCCTCAGACTGGAAAAAGCAGACAGCTGCGCCCGGCAGGCTCCCATGTGCTGGCTCCATCTGCTAAATCATTACAACGGAGCCTTGGCAGTCTGCAGAAAAACACATTTGTTTTCTTCATAAAGAGGAAGAGTCAACTTTCCTGGCGTCCTCATAAGTTTTTGCAATTACTTTAATGTGCAAAGTGCATTGTACAAAGGCAGGAACAGGCTAAGGGGCCAGGATGCAGGCTTTCATTAAGTTATAGTCTATGTTAAATTAGCCACTCACTAGCCCCGGTGGCTTAAGCACCGATTCACGGTAATAAGACACATTATGCCAAAGCTCACAACAATGTTCCGACGCTCAGCGATTTGCCTCCCGTGCTAACACAGGTCTAGGGGTAACATCCTACACGGTGGGCTCTGGGCTGGCCGCTCAGAGAAAGCAGACGATCTTGGGGACAGTGAGTCACATACAGTGCTAGGGTCACCAGGAAAAAGGAGAATGAGTCCGTGAAAGCTGAGAAGCAGGGGTGTCCCGGCTTCTAAATCCAGAGAGACGCCTTTCTTCCCATCCTTTTAATGTGTGATAGAGAATCTGTCCCAGATGGCAGATTTCACATACTCATCGTACCCCAGCCCACCCCCACTGCTCCCCCAAAGCGGAACTGACAGGAGCCATTGAGACCGAATGTCCACTCTGTCACTTAGTGTGTGACTCGGCTTCCAGTTTCTCATCTGTTAAATGGGCGCATCCATTATAGGTCCTCCTGAGGGCTGTGGAGGGAAGCGAGGAAGATCTCTACACAAAGGACTTAGCACAACTTGTTTCAATTCTGCTCATAAATACCCATCATTATCACCATTATCACCTCTCTGTAACTATGACATCGGATACCTTCCAAGCTCATGTCACCCTTTCAAATGCAGCCTTGTTAAGAATGGGTACCATTGTCTGTGGGACTTAGAGCAAACCACAGCTGGTGGGCCAGATCCTGCTGGCCACCTGGTTTTGTGCACCTGTTGAACTAAATAACAGCTTTTACATTTGTTAATGGACAGATAAAGATCAAAAGAAGAATATTATTTTGCGATGTGTGGGAATTCAATGAAATTCAAATTTCAGTATTTACAAATAGTTTCATTGAGATCCAGCCATGCCCATTTACTTATGTATAGTCTCTGCTGTGAGCAGAAGAGCAGAGTTGAGTAAATGGCCACAGAGACATGTGACCTGTAAATCGGAAAATTTTGCTATATGTCCCTTACAGCAAGTTTGCCGACACTCGACTGAGGGAATAAAACCTTTATCTTTGGAGTCTTGCTCAATTTCACGGTTGATGTTGAAAAACCCCAAAACCTGACTATTAGGATGGATGCGGGAAGCAACTAGAAAGATAGCCATTTTTAGGCATGCAGTTACATCTCAACCAGTGACAACATTGAGAGGGTCTTGTGGCTTGGATTCTTGGGAAGGACCCTGGCATGGAAGCCGTGTTTGAAACCCAACTTTGTATCCAGCAGGCCGTGTGACTTTGGACTGTTGACCAAACCTCACTGAGCTCTCTGCTGGAAATTGAGGTATCCATCCCTTTGGCACAGGGTCATCAGGACAAGTGAAATAAATGGCACCTACTCTGCAAAGGATTGGATGCTCTGCTGCTGAACGAAACTTGTTGGTGCCCTCCTTCCAAAGTTTGTCTTTGTGGTCTGTCAAAAAAGAACACGTACCAAATGAGCACATTTTTTCTAAGCCGTGAGAACTGCAACGGGCTCCAGTTTTGACTCCTCCATGCAAGAGCCTGGGAGTCATCACTCCCACGCTTACAACAATAACAACACATAAATAAAAAGCTGAACAAACTGAAAAATTGATGACTTTTCTTGGACCCACCAGAAAACTGGGCTTCTGAGATAAACTGCTGCTCTGAACTCTGGACAGATGGATGGATCCTGAGCCACAGCTGAACTGTGCTTACCTGAAGCAAAAAGTGCTGGAGCCATAAGCAGTAGGAAGAGTTAAGTGCTAATTCTCCTGAGTTGCTAAAGGCTGAGTATAAACTGGTGAGAGTGAAGAACCCCGGGGCAGTGGGGAGGGTTGCTGCAGGCTTGGGGAGGGGCCCACAATTTTATGAGCTTTTTTTTTTTACCAGGAACTCCACCAGGTTCTTACTGTGAAAATCCCCAAAAGATCCTCTCCTGGCTCTGGCAGGGGAAGGAAAGAGTAATCCCCATTAATTACACTCTAGAGCCTTCTCCATAAGGAAAGCCTACTCTCCAGGGAAAGGACTTTGCCAGAGCCTTTTCCCAGCAGGGGAGGGCTTCATCTTCAACCCCCTCCAACCTCCCTGTCTCACCCAAGGATGGGTGTGTTGGGGAGACACACTTGTGAGGATCACACGCTAGACACACAGGCCCACGGGAAGACAGATTTACCTGAAAATTATAGAACACGCCCGTCCCCCACTCCTTAGCACCACACCAACGGGGCTCCAGTAAGTATAACAGCAGGGATTACAACTGAAGGCTCTAGGACACAGGATCTCTAGGGGAGAAGTTAGGGAAGTTCAAAGTCAGGAAGGAATTAAAAAACAAAGAGTCCAGAAGAATGTGAAGCCTCTGGCACCTACAGCTACAGCAAACATGAAACATAGTGAACTCTGAGCCAGATTTTTTTTTCAAAGATTTTATTTATTTATTTATTTGAGAGAGAGAGAGAGCACAAACAGGGGGAATGGCACAGGGAGAAGGAGAAGGAGGCTCCCCACTGAGCAGGGAGCCCAACTCAGGGGCTCCATCCCAGGACCCTGAGATCATGACCTGAGCTGAAGGCAGGTGCTTAACCAACTGAGCCACCCAGGCACCCCTGAGCTAGATTAAAATAAATCCTCACACTAAAGGCCCATTTGCCTCAATATCCATTACTTGATACAACATTTCTGGCTTGTGACACAAAATTACAAGGCACACCAAAAGAAAAAGAAAAAAAAACAGCCTGAAGAGATAAAGCAGGCATCAGAACAGGACTCAGATATGACACAGTTGTTGAAATCAGCAGACAGGGAAATCTGACTAACTATGATTCGTATATTAAGAACCCTGATGGAAAAAAATAGACAATTATGCAATACAAATGGATAATACAGCTGGAGAAATAGAAATTCTAAGAAATAATCAAAAAAACGCTCAAGATCAAAACCACTCTAGCTGAAATGAAGAATGTCTCTCATGCGCTCAATAGACTGGACACGGCTGAGGAAGGAGTTAGTGATCTTGAAGATACATCAGTAGAAACTTCCCAAACTGAAACACAAAGAGAGGAAAGGATAAACATGGAACAGAATACCCAAGGAGTGTGGGAAATTTTCAAAAGATGTAACATGTATGTAATTAGAATGCCAAAAACAGAAGAAAAAGAACAAAGAGTGATATTTGAAGAAGTAGTGGCTGAGAACATTCCAAGTTAATGACAGATCCCAAAGCATAGATCCAGGAAGATCCACGAAACTCAGAGGATGCCGAGAAGCTACACACCTAAGCAGATTATAATCAAACTGCAGAAAACCAAAGACAAAAAGAAAATTTTGAATGAAGCAGAGGTAGGGTGGAAAAACCCTATCTCTGAAGGAACAAAGACAAGAATTATATGAGAAACCATGCAAGCAAAAAAGAGCAGAGTAAAATATTTAAAATGTTGAATTTAAAAAAAAAAAAAAGACCAACTTAGAATTCTATATTCCCATAAGTTTATCCTCCAAAACCACTAGAGAAATAATTTCTCATACAAACAAATACTAAGGGAATGTGTTGCCAGGGTTCATGCTCTCTGAGAAATGTTAAGAGATTTTCTTCAGGCAAAAAGAAAATGCTAGAGGTTAGAAACTTGGATCTACATTTTTTTTTAATTTTATTTTATTGTGTTATGTTAGTCACCATAAAATACATCATTAGTTTTTGATGTAGTGATCCACGATTCATTGTTTTCATATAACACCCAGCTCATCTACATTAAAAAAAGAAAAAGAAAGGGTGTTAGAGAAGACAAATGAAAATAAAATCCTTTATTTTTCTTATTTGTATTTAATCTAAAAGATAACCATGTAAATTAACAATGGTTTCTTAGTCAGCTTGGGCTGCCAGACTGGGGGGAAAGGAGGGGCTTAACCAACAGACATTTGTTTTCTCACAGTTCTGTAGGCTGGAAAGTTCAAGATCAAGGCTCCAGTTGATTTGTTTTCAGGCAAGCATCCTCCTCCTTGCTCTCAGATGGCCATTTTGTCCTCACATGGCCTTTCCTTGGATCATTCTCATAGAGATAGAGCAAGAACACGCTCTCTGATGTCTCTTCTTATCGCAACACTAATCCTGTGGGATCAGGGCCCCACCCTTATGACTTCATTTAACTTTAATTTTTTTAAGATTTTATTTATTTATATGTCAGAGAGAGAGAGAGTGCACACAAGCAGGGAGATCAGCAGGCAGAGGGAGAAGCAGGCTCCCCACTGAGCAGAAAGCCTGATGTGGGACTGGATCTCACAGGGTCCTGGGATCATGACCTGAGCCGAAGGCAGATGCTCAACCAACTGAGCCAACCAGGGTTCCCCTCATTTAACTTTAAATACCTCCTTCTAAGCCTTGTCTTCAAATTCTGTCATATTGGGTGTTAGGGCTTCAACATATGAATTGTGGAGGAGGGGGGGACATAATTCCATACAGAGAAAACAGTAACATTGTATTGGGTGATTATAGCATGTGGATAAGTGAAAGATATGACAGCAGTGGAAGAGGGAATAGGAGGGAGGAATTGAGAATACTGCATAATGAAACATCTGCATTACACATAAAGCTTTACAGAAATATTTGAAGGTGGACTTATAATAGTTAAACATGTATCCTGAGAACTCTAGGGCAACCACAAAAAAAAGAAATATTTTTAAAAGAAGTAAAATTGACACTGAGAGGAGATAAAATGGAATTATATCATGGTCGATTAAAACCAGAGAAGGCAGAAAGCTTTTGGTAACGGAATAGAAACCAGTTCTATTAATAAAATTATATCAGTGGTTGATGTTAATAAAATTATATCAATGATTGATATCAATAAAATTTTATCAATGATCAATTTAAATGTGAATGTCTAATACAACAATTAAAAGATGGAGGTTGTCAGAGTACCTCAAAACGAGACCCAGTGTATGTTGTATACTAGAAATACACTTTAAGCATAAAGACTCTGATGGGTTAAAAAGTGAAGGGGTACCAGATAGCATTCTGGGAAGCTGGTAGAGCAGGAAGCATCAGGAATCTGTCTCTCCACCTAGACAACAATTGCTCTGGCAGAATCTGTCTAATATAACTATTTGGGAACTCTGGGATCTACTGAAGGTTTGCAACTTCCAAAGGAAGGCTTGGACAGTAAATTTTAGTTAACTTCAGTCAGTTTCAGCTCTTAGCACAATAGCAGGTACCTATCCCCACCCAACAAATAGTGCTGGGAAACTGGATAGGCACATGCAGGACAATGAATTTTGATCCTTAATTAGCCCCATATACAAAAATCAACTCAAAATGGCTCAAAGACCTAAAGGTAAGTCTTTAGGAACAATAAAACTCTTAGGGGAAAAAACAAAACAAAACAAAACAGGACAAAAGCATCATGATGTTGGATTTGGCAATGATTTCTTGGGTAGGACACCCAAGACAAAAACAGCAAAAGAAAAATAGACAAATTAGACATCACAAAAACTATGGCCTCTCAGGATCTGTCACCTGAAGTGCCTTCCCAGTCTAGATTTGCAAGTGTGTGTTGTGTATTCACACAGAGAAACACAGATCTACATAAGGACATGTAGGGTGAACTAAATGCACATGTGCTGATTGGGGACACACTCAGACATAACACACACAAACACAGAGAGTTTGCAGGCACACATTCTTCATGCCTATACGAATACACTGCTCTTGTAATGATAGCTAAGATTTATACAACACTTACTCTATATCTTAGTTTCGTGCCCCCTCCCAAAAAAAAACAGAGCCTGAGAGAAGGATCTGTGTATAAATAATTCATTTGGGAGGCAATCCCAGGGAGCAGGAATGTGGGAATAGGAAACAAGGAGGAAATGACACCACAGGGACACATTGTTAAGGTCTCCCAGAGGATAATTGTGTTCAGTCCTGCCCCTAGCCTTCCAAAGGTATATAAAACGCCTCTCAGGCTTCTGTTTCTCATCGTGACAGATGAATCAGTATTGTGCTAATCCTCCTATCATAATATAAAATTGGACAAGATATATGAAAGAACATTTTCCAGGCAATGGACAACAGGCAGTACAAGACTACAGTCCCTAATAAAGGAAACCCATGAAGTGAATGCAACCAATGCCAGTGTGTAACTAGTGACAATTCTTAGGCTGGTGCAAGAGGAGCCCATGTAGGATTTGTTAGGTCCACTGAGCTGAGGAGGCAGAGAACAGAGCTCAAGGCAACTGAGGCAGCTGCAACCTATAGATTTGGGGCATCAGAAATGTGGAAGCTTGTGCAAAGGACCCCAGAGGTCCATGTGGGGACCCCCTCCTTAATTAAAGATAGGTTCTGAACCATCTGAGGTCTACCAGGTAGTGGCTGTTGTGTGATTGAGAGTAGAGGCATACTAGAGGTTCTGACCCTCACCAGTGAAGAGAGTTTACTAACAGCTCATTAACATGCCTGACACCCAGCTGAGATACCACATTATCCTTAAGAGTAAGAAGAACATCATAGAGTAGAGCCTACTTTAGAACTTCCCTAACAAAGCCTATAATCAAGCTCTCATATGATCTACAGGGGGCTGCAGTGCTTAGAGGTTAAGGCTCACTAAGTTAGAAGCTTGGGATGCCCCTATGTTTTATACAGACTCACAGGAGGAAAGCATGAAACCAAACCTACAAAAAAATTTCAAGAAAAACAGCCAGCAATTGAATAGCTTGATAAAACAAAGAAGAACACTCTTCAGAGGAAGATAACAGAATCCAGAGTCTCTACAATATAGTTTCCATATCTCTGAGATTCAATAAATAAATAAAAAACAATAGACCTACAAAGACAGAGGAAAATGTTGTTCATAGTAAAAAAAAAAAAAAAAAAATGAAAATTACTCAATAGAAACTGAAACAAGGTGGTCCAGTTGTTGGACTTAGCAAAGATGTTAAAGCAGCTTTTATAAATATGTTAAAATAATTCAAGGAAAATATGGTCTTAATGATTGTTCAAGTAGGGAATTTCTGCAGCAAAATGAAAATTATAAAAAAAGAACCAAGGCCATATATGAAAACCCCACAGCTAATATCATCCTCAATGGGGAAAAACTAAGAGCTTTTCCTCCACAGTCAGGAACAAGGCAGGGATATCTACTCTCACCAATGTTATTTAATATAGTACTGGAAGTCCTAGCCTCAGCAATCAGACAACAAAAAGAAATAAAAGTCATCCAAATAGGCAAGGAAGAAGTCAAACTTACACTATTTGCAGATGACATGATAGTGTATGTAGAAAACCCAAAAGACTAAACAAAAAAAAAAAAAAAAATACTAGAACTGATACATGAATTCAGTAAAATCACAAGATACAAAATAAACATACAGAAATCTGTTGCATGTCTCTACACCAATAATGAAGCAGCAGAGAAATCAAGGAATTAATCCCATTTACAACTGCACCAAAAGCCATAAGATACCTAGGAATAAACCTAACCAAAGAGGTAAAAGATCTGTACTCTGAAAACTATAGAATGCTCATGAAAGAAATTGAAGATGACACAAAGAAATGGAAGAATATTCCATGCTCATGGATTGGAAGAACAAATATTTTTTAAATGCCTATACTACCCAAAGCAATCCACACATTCAATGCAATTCTTATTAAAATACCACCAGCATTTTTCACAGAGCTAGAACAAACAATCCTAAAATTTGTATGGAACCACAAATGACCCCAAATAGCCAAGACAATCTTGAAAAAGAAAAGCAAAGCTGGAGGCATTACAATTCCAGACTTCAAGCTATACTACAAAGCTGTAGTCATCAAGACAGTATGGTAATAGAACAAAAACAGACACATAGACCAATGGAACAGAATAGAAAACCCAGAAATGGACCTACAACTGTATGGCCAACTAATCTTTGACAAAGCAAGAAAGAATATCCAATGGAAAAAAGACAGTCTCTTTAACAAATGGTGTTGGGAAAACTGGACAGCAACATGCAGAAGAATGAAACTGGGCTACTTTCTTACACCATACACAAAAATAAACTCAAAATGGATGAAAGACCTCAATGTGAGGCAAGAAACCATGAAAATCCAAGAGGAGAACACAGGCAACAACCTCTTTGACATCGACTGTAGCAATTTCTTACCAGACACGTCTCCAGAGGCAAGGGTAACAACAGCAAAAGTGAACTATTGGGACTTCATCAAGATACAAATCTTCTGCACAGTGAAGGAAACAATAAACAAAACTAAAAAGCAAACTTCAGAATGGGAGAAGATATTTGCAAATGATATATCTGATGAAGGGTTAGTACCCAAAATTTATAAAGAACCTATCAAACTCAACACCCAAAAAACAAATAATCCAGTTAAGAAATGGGCAGTAGACATGAATAGACATTTTCCCAAAGAAGACATACAGATGGCTAACAGATACATAAGAAGATGTTTGACATCATTCGTCATCAGGGAAATACAAATCAAAACCACAATGAGATACCACCTCACACCTGTCAGAATGGCTAAAATTAATAACACAGGAAACACAGATGTTGGTGAGGATGTGGAGAAAGGGGAACCCTCTTACACTGTTGGTGGGAATGCAAACTGGTGCAGCCACTCTGGAAAACAATATGGAGTTCCCTCAAAAAGTTAAAAATAGAACTACTCTATGACTCAGGAATCACACTACTAGGTATTTACCCAAAGGACACAAAAATACTGATTCAAAGGGGCACATATACCCTGATGTTTAAAGCAGCATTATCAACAATAGCCAAATTATGGAAAGAGCCCAAATGTCCATCGACTGATGAATGGATAAAGAAGATGTGGTAAATATATACAATGGAATATTTCTCAGCCATAAAAAAAAGAATGAAATCTTGCCATTTGCAACAACGTGGATGGAGCTAGAGTATATTATGCTAAGCAAAGTAAGTCAGTCAGAGAAAGACAAATACCATATGATTTCACTCATGTGTGGAATTTAAGAAACAAAACAGATGAGCATAGAGGAAAGAAAAAAAAGGAGAGGGAGGTAAACCATAGAGACTCTTCAATATAGAGAACAAACTGAGGGTTGCTGGAGGGGAGGTGGGCAGGGGGATGGGTTAAATGGGTGATAAGCTTTAAGGAGGGCACTTGTGATGAGCACTGGGTGTTATATGTAAGTGATGAATCACTAAATTCTATCCCTGAAACTAATATTACACTATATGTTAACCAATTCGAATTTAAATAAAAACCTAAAACATAAAAAAAAAGAACCAAATAAAAATAGTAAAACTGAAATTGCTATAAGTGAAATCTAAAATTTTCTAGGGTACTTAACACTGCATTGAACATGGCAAAAGAGTTGGTGAACTTGAAGACAGATGAATAGAAATGATCTAACCTGAAGAAGAGAAACAAATGGGATTGAAGAAAATGAGTAGACCTCAGGGTTCTGTGGCACAGCGTCACATAGTTTAACGTATGTGTATTGAGTATCTCTAAAAGAGGAGAAAGCGAGACAGGAGCAGAAAATATATTTGAATAAATAATGGCTAAAAACTCCCCCAATTTGGTGGAAAACATAGACTTACATATCCAAGCAGCTCCGAAAAGACCAAATAAGATAGATCCAAAGGAGAAAAAAAAAAAAAAAAGAAGAATACAAAGAAAAATCCACTTTGGCACATCATAGTTAAACCGCTGAAAACCAAAGACAAAGAAAAAAATTTGAAAGCAACCAAAGAAAAGAAACACTTTATATATAGGGGGATGAGAGGAAGAATCATACTGACATTTCATTTAAAAACAATGGTGGTTAGAAGACGATGGAATGACATCTTTAAAGTGCTGGAAGAGAACACCTCTCAGAATTGTCTACCCAAGGATCTACCTAGAGAATTATTTAATCAGACACTCCCATTCCCCATTGCTTGAGGGTTTCCCCTGGGGCGTTAACTTCCCTGCACTTTCAGGTGGAAAGCGTGTGATGGGCGAGCAGGTTCCCAGCAGTGGGTGCGGCATCAAAGAATCTCCAGGGCAGGGGCGTTAATTAAAGCTACACACGCCACACCTGGAGGCTGGAGGCTCCAATGGTGAGGTGAGCGAAAGCTCCTGGAACCCACAACAGACACAGCTGAAATTACAGGGAAAGCAAGAGGTTATAAGTCAGGGCACAAAGATGTTTGCTATTCTACGTGCCAGGCACTCTTCGAAGCACCTGACATAGAGTATCTCATTTCAACCTGCAACTCAGTGGAGTTGGTACTAGTTTTAGCTGTACTTTACAGAGGTGGAAGCAAAGGCAAAGAGTGGTTTCATCACATGCCGAGATACCTGGTAAGAGCTGCTAAGTGTGAGATTTGAGCTTGAACCCAGGTTTGTCGAGCTTTCGGCCACTACCCCACATTACTGCTTGAGATGCATTGCACACATTACTGTGACACAAATACATGTCATATGCTCACACCCCCACACACATACCCCAAGACATAGGCATTTAACTCCACGTGTGTTGCCACACTGCCCCACACATGCATGTAGGCACATGCTCACACACGCAGAGTCAAGGACGTGGACGTGCACACACTCAAGCCATATATGCATGCAGCCCAGAAATATTCATTAGGGAAACCTTCCAGCTTTTTCCCGGCTCTGAGGACAATGTACTGGGCTCACCACAGGTGGAAAATGAGTAGCCCTACTCTGCCTGCAGACAGAAGACCTCCCCACTCCTTTTCCTCCCCACTTGTGGTTAGCTAATCCCCGCCAAGGATGTTATTCATTTCCCCCAAAAGACACCCCCTCGAGCAGACCTCTCTTTTGTCTCACCCACCCCTGGCAATCTACCCACCTCCACCCTCAGCCCTCACATGTGCCTTCCTGAAACCCCTACCTCTGTTCTGTCACCAGCAGTCAGAATGGAATTCATTACCGTAAACCTCAGAGTCTCAGCCGCACACTGGCAGCTGGGCGGGTGGGGAAGGAAATGCCTCACTGCTGGCTCTGTTGTTTCACAGAACTTGATCACAGCCTCGGAGGGGCAGCATGCACCGAGGGAGGGGCCTCTTCTGGCCAGTTCCCGTGAGCTGGACACGTAACTCCTCCCCCCGCCCCCCGCCCCCAGAATTCTAAAGCCTGCTGTGGCCGAGTCTTCATAAGCCATAGCATGAGGATGTGTAGATGTCTTCTGAGCATCATATCATTTGTTTTGTCTTACATTTATTCAACAAACATAACATGAGAAACTACTGTATACCAAGCACTGGGGTTCCAACAGGAACCCTTCCTGTTGTTTTACTCCCAATGCCAAGCCCAGGGTCTGGCATGTGGCAGGTGTTCTGTTCGTGGTCGTTGGATGGATGAATGGGTGGACGGAGGAGGGACAGATGGACAGATGATGGATGGATGGGTGGATGGGTGGGTGTGTGGAGGGATGGATGGATGATGGGTAGGTGAACAGATGAGTGGAACAGACCCTACACAGAGGGGTGTAGGCTGATAAATAAGACACAGTTGCCACCCCAAAGGAGTCCACTCTAATAAGACTTTGCTTATGCCACCCGGTACCCTGGTTACACACATGGTGGGAGGGAAGAGGGAAAGTAGGAAGCGAGGGAGTAGGGGAGAGAAGGTTTACATCTGGCTAGGGTCTTTTAGGCAAAGCATTTGGCAGAAGCCTTCTCAAAGACCTCAAGCCCAGTAAGAGGAGCAGTGCCCATGCCCTGCCTCACAGAAATGGTCATCCAGAAGCATCCTTTTGGGGGGTGACCACAGGGCCACTGGGTCCACTGGAGTAGAAACTGGCATTAGCTGGTTTAACCAAGGCGCGGCCAGACCTAGGTCCCTCATGGTGTCCACTTGCTTCAGCGTATCCCTGTAAGTGAGCACACACTAGAGACCCATCTCATTCCGGTCACCCCACGGCCACATCTGCACCTTGCTTGGCTGTGCACACATGCCTTCAGCCTCCGTACCTTGCATTTTAGCACCTGCCCCCTCTCGTGTGTGCACCCTCTCCTTCTGTGAGTCTCTACCTTCCACACATACCCACTTCCTGGGCAGGCACATGTCACTCCAGGTGTGGTCAATGATTAGAAATGCCCAAACAGGGGCGCCTGGGTGGCTCAGTCGGTTAAGCCTCTGCCTTTGGCTCAGGTCATGATCCTGGAGTCCTGGGATGGAGCCCAGCAGAGCAGGGAGCCTGCTTCTCCCTCTTCCCACTCTGCTCTCTCTCTCAAATAAATAAATAAAATCTTTTTTTTAAATAAAAAAGAAATTTAAAAAAAAGAAATGAAACAGACCCACTTCCAGGCCACTGTCACCTCTAGAAACGCCAGGCCAGACCAGCTGTCATGAGATCATTCTTATCTTTAAAAACTGGAACACCCAAGCACCCCCAAACACCACTCTGTCGCGGCAGAATGACTCCAGCCTCGAGTATCCCTGTGCATGCAGGGAGCAGCTACACTAAGCTGAAGATTGGAACCTGCTCCAACTTTTTGTTTCCCATTTAATTGGCAGTAACAAAAAAGTCATGGATTCCAACAAAAAAACCATTCCACTCCATCACGGCTGTTGTCAGAATCGCCCCTCTTGCGGAGCTCCGACCCCACTGTTGTGGATGCCTGTGACCCACAGGCAGGCTTGTTTCTCCACATGTCGGGTCAGAATTGTCCCAACTGCCTCCGCATCCCAAGCATCGAGGGAAATTCAGGGTGAGTACAAATGCGTTTAAAACTGCAGCTCTTCCCTGCAGCCCCTCTCAAACTCCAGTTTTGACTTTTAAGCTGTTAATAAGGGTCTCATGGAGCCAAGAGCTCCTTAAGCCTTTCCGCCTCCTCGCAGGGGTTGGTAGCAAACATAGAAGGTTGTCGTGGGACTTCGTCAGCCAACCGCGCACAGTGGATAGACTGCGACCCACACAGAGATGCCCCACCCCTCCCCTCGCCCTCCCCCAGCCCTGCGCCTCCCCCCACACCACTCACCCACCCCCCCCCCAGCTGTAGAGGGGCTGCCCCCCGCCCCCGGGTTTACGCTAGAATTTATCACCTCCCAGCAGCATCAGATGGGCTCAGCTGGTGGTACTCAAGGGCTCCCCTGTTTCCTCCACGATCACACCCTTCCCTACAACCATGCAGAGCTCCAGGAGACAAGGACTGACACTCCTGTCCCTCTGTGGGTCATCCATAAATCCTCCCTGGGTTTGTAAGCCAGTTGTCTAAGGCTTACGCACCAAATATAAATCTACAGCCACAAACTCTGGGTTCCCAAACTGTCAGGTTCCTTTTGTTTTCCTTTCAAGCAAACTAAATCTCCGTCTGAGCCCCTATCTTCAGGAAATGGGGTCCTCACCATCATAACGAATGGCCTAGGGTCTACAGGAGTAAGAGCCAGGAAAGCTGGGCCTGGGTAATGCTTTCGTTCACTAGCTGTGGGGCCCCGGCAAGTAACTTAACTGAGCTTGGGTGTCCTGGTGGATAAAATGGGAATGATTGCACACACAGGCACACACCACACTCATGCCCAAGATATAATGGGTTACAGCACTTCGTAATCCGAGGCCTATTAGTTCTATTACTTACCAAAAACAAGTATTTTCACATTTTTGTTTTGGTCTGTGTCTCCTCTGGAGTCCCGCCTCCTCAACAACTTCCTTGAGGAGACTGGTGGTGTGACCAGTCACCGGAGGTTACAGGCTGCAGTAGTCCCATTTGAGGAAGGGCATGCCCCAGGCTCAGAGCTAGGGCTCTCGTCATGCCCATTTTACAGCTGAGCACACTGAGGCCCAGAAGAGTGGGAGCGCGCAGCCGGGATCATGCCACTGCTAAGTAACAGGTGAAGGCGAGTTCAAGCTGGGGTCTGTGGGAAGCCCGCCTGGAAGCAGGGAGAACGCGTGGCACAGACAGACACTATAAAGTATCATATTTTACGAAAATAAAGAACAATTTAAAAAATTCAGCCTTAAAGAAGTCTCTAAACATTTTGGAAGACTTCAAACTTTTTCCCTCTGTGGCTTCATATCAGGAAACCAACCCCTTCTGGACTTGAATAGAGTGAGTGAGTGAGTAAGGGGACCCTACTGTCTGTCAGTTTCCTTCCCTCCCTCCTCCTCTCCTCACCCAACCCCCTTGCCCCCACCAGTCTGTCAAGCGGATGCTGAGTCATCATTTTGCTGATGACTTTGACCTTGGCCTCTCAGGGGGCAGCCTGTGTGGGAAAATGAGAACCGCACTCAGACGGGGTTGCCGTTTTGTTCCTCTGCTGAATTCTTTTCTTATTTTCATCCTCCCTGGTTCTTTGCCACAAACTGCAAGCGTCTTATTTTTTTTCCCCCTTCTTTGCCTTCGTTGAATTAACTTAATTAGGGCACTTGCTTTTGACAATGCTGGGAGATTTTTAGATACTGAACACTCCTCAGGAGACCAGCAGAAAGTCTGACGCTCTCTGCATGCAATTATGGAGCTAATCACTGGAAACACACTCACTTGTTGTGTCTATTTATACCTTGGGACATAAACCTGCATTTCCATTTTCTTTAGCTCTGCCATGTGTGCCAGGCAGTGAGCTAGTTACCAGGGGCACGAGATGAGCCAGTTTATTACAGAGCAGCGGGGAACACAGACAGTAACAAATAGTAACATGTAGAAACACATAATTACAGGATGGCAGAATGCCACCGAGAAATAACACTTTGAAATATTTCCTTGTCTCCAGAGTCCTTTAGAAGATGGTGAATTTGAGCACACCTTAAAACCAAACGTGATGCTTTATGAAATAGTCTCTTTGAAATCAAATCCTTTCCCCAGCATGGTCAATGGAGGGCTCAAATATTCCTTTTATTCACAGACAGTAACCGGTGTTCCCCGATGCCCAGCCCTGAGCTGGTCACAGGACACTCAGAAGAGGCGTATTTCAGCGAGATCTCTTCTAAAATTCACACCAAAGCTACAGTCCCTGAACTCCCTGGGATTAGACATATTTTCCTGTTTCTCCGTGGGTCACAGATGTGCTGCTTTCTACCTCAACTTGTCAAAAAGACAAACCTTTCAGTGTCAGGGGAAAAAGTGGTGAGATGAAAAAAGAAGAAAAAAAGAATCACAAGATCAGAGTCTTCATTTTTTCCCAAGTTGCGAGAAACAAACATCTTTCCCAGCAGTGACTGGCAAGCACTCTGAAAACTTCACCAAACGATCACTTTTTCCTTTACTTAAAAAAAAAAAAAAAAAAAGCAAGGGCATTTAGTTGTCATTAGTAACAACCAAATTTGTCTAAATATTCCAGTGCTTCTCAAAATACCACATCGACAAATTGAAGTAATAAAAAAAAGTGCTGTGGGAGTTTTGAAAAATGTCCGGT
Source organism: Neomonachus schauinslandi (assembly GCF_002201575.2). NCBI lineage: Eukaryota > Metazoa > Chordata > Mammalia > Carnivora > Phocidae > Neomonachus > Neomonachus schauinslandi. The sequence goes on from NC_058412.1 coordinate 133,395,904, forward strand.
TAGGGAGATGCAAGTTTCCTTCTTGGTGGGGTCCTCCTCGGAGGACATGTTCATTCTGAAGATAAACCGTGGTGTTTGCAAGACTGAAGAGCTGGTTGCAAACTGTGCTGACCTTGAGGAGCACTATCTTCTCCTTCCATCCAGTGACGTCAAAACAGCAGTTCTTGGAAGGGGACAGGTCCCAAAAGGGAGGTCAGAGGTGGTTCTAGAAGTGCAAGAGGCTCACACAGTGTGGAAACACGCTGACAAAGTTATTCCTCCGTAATCCCCCGAGTCGGCCAAAGAGCATCCCTATAAGTAGGGGCTACCCTACTTACAACCAATCCCTAATGCTGCGAACCCCGCTTTTAATAAAGAGTGCAAGCGGCTACAACATCGAACTAGACCTTCACCACCTTGGTGTCCATTACTTTTCCAACCACCTTCTACATACAGCAAATGGTACTGGTTTTCCATTTATGGTAAGGATTTAAAGTTTCCTTTTTAAATGAAGGTGTGTAAATGTACAAAAAAGATTAATAATAACAGAGATGTGGTAGGGGGGATGTGAATGGCAGGTTTGGGAATGAGGACCATCAACAGGAATAAAATCCAAGTGGGTTCTCCTGCTTTCCCTATGCTGCAGCTCAAAAGAAAACTAAAATTAATTCCTTTTGCAGGGGGATGAAGAAGAAAGAGCGTCCGGAAGGAAATTCACCAAACCACTAAAAGCGATTCCCCCCTAGGGAAGGGGCTTGCGGGCCGGGGGGGAAAACATTCACTTTTTACTTTAAACCCATCTGGATTATTTGAATGTCTGTGTTGCACAGAAATTAACCCTTTGTCTGACATATAAGTTATATTTTCCCTCCTTTAGTCATGTATGTACTGCCTTTGTGATATCTTTGGCATGGAAAAGTTTTTTATTTCACAGAGTAAAAAAAAAAAAAATCAATCTTTTCTTTATAGCTTTTGGGTTTGCAATCCTGATTAGGAAGTTCTCAGTATCATAAATTTCTTGCAAGACTATTGCTATTGTTTTATTACTTGTAAGACTTTAATCCTTCCAGAATTTATTTCTGTATATGGGGGATGATTGGTTCCATTTTTCTTGCATTTGTCAGTGGATCCATCCTTCCTCCTCGAAAGTGAACCAGCACACTGGCTGTCTGTGGAGATGGCCCCTGAGTTACACCAGCACGTACCACTTCACGCATCAAGGTGCCTGCTCTCCCACCAATACTGACTTTATGGGGTCCTTAGAGCACGTACTAGTATCTGGAGGGGTAAGTCCCCAGCAGTGTCTTCATTTTTCACATCTCCCTAGCTATTTGGGGGGTCATTTATTCCTCCATATGAACTCTGAGATCATGTTTTTATGCATCACTTTAATAATTTTTCAAAATAAAATTTCTTTCATTATGAAAACAGGGAAAGGAGTGCTCTTTCTTATACACCAAGAATGAAGATATGCCAGCATTTGAAACAGAAAGTGGCTGCGGGTTCATCTGGAACGAGGCCCTGGTCCCCCAACCCCCCCTCCGGGGGCTTTCCCTGAACTTCCTTCACCGGGAAGGCAGGGGATGGGAGGATGGAGCCCCAGACTCCAGAAGCCCCACATCTGGCGCCCAGTCCCCTCCTGCAAAGTCGCCTTCAGACAAGCTAACACATTGTGCGGGAGCAGGATTGTGACCCAGAACTTTACAACCCCGTTCCTGGCTGGGAGCTGGGTACCCTTGCTAGAAGCCTGTGGACAGGGCACTGCCTTGAACATGAATCAGCTCCAACCGCAGCTCCAACTGCAGAGAGCCCAGGATGGAGCATGTGTTCTCTCTCCGAGGGTCTGCAGGGCTTGGGAGGCCCCCAGCCAACAGAACGCGTGGACAGCGAGGAAAACATCCACTACATGGATAAAAATAGGGGGTCAAGGCCCCTGAGTGCTCACGGGGCCACACAGTGTCCTATGCCAGATGCTGCACACTAACCACATCCCCCATTTCATGGAGAAGCCTCTAGAAAGCTTCACTCTCATCCACATCCACCAGGCTCCGGAGCAATTGGGCTGAACGCTGCTCCACACCCAGACCACTGCTCTGTGCAGGACCAAAGCCACCAGGGCTGGCAGCACCCTGGAAGAAAACATGCAATGTCCCTGGGCTCCTCCCTGACTATGTGGACATTTATGAACAAAGGCACTGACTGCCAGCATATATATAAGAACAAAACTGGCTGAGACTGACTTGCCCTCCGAGAAGCAAAGGAGATATAATTCCTTTGATGCCAGGAGCCAGCAGCATTCAATGGACGAAACAAAATAATGAGAGTCATTCTTTCAACATGTTCCCACATCAAATCTAGTGTGTGTTCACCCATCACTGTTGTTTGAAATATGCCCAACCTTAACCCTAACCAATAACCCTAACCCTAAGACCTAACCATAACCCTAACCCTTAACCCTAACCCTAAACCTAATTCCTAACCTAACCCCTAACCCTAATCTTTACCCTAAACCCTAACTCTGACCCTACCCCTTCCCCTGACCCTAACCCTTACCCTGACCCTAACCCCTAAGCCTGACCCTGACCTCTGACCCTAACCGCTAAGACTGACCCTGCTGATGCACAGAGCGGTGAAGTCTTCATTATCTCCCCCTTCCACTTGTCGAAGCTCAGAGTCCTCGCGAGAGAACACGAAGAACATGAAATGGATAAAGTGTTCGGCTGCTTCTCTTTCCTGGACTTTTATAGAAGTTTGGTGTCCAAGTGACTCAGCACACCCAGACCCTAACAACGATATTTTGTGCAGAATTCTGGGATCAAAATACAATTTCGAAAATAATATATTTTCTGACATCCTCCAAGAAAAAAATTACTGGTTTCTTCCCTCTAAAAGGATTTAGATGGAATAACATCTGTGTTGAGAATATTGTGAATATGTTAAACTGACAGGCAGTCTCTAAGGCACTCTGCTCATTAATGTTCTGTGCATAAAATTAAAACTTGAAATATATTTTTAAATCCATTTTGAATCATTTAAGCAGTTCTCCCGCAAAGAAACTATTGTGTTGAAATAATATATTTGGAGCGAGGAATATGAAAGCTATTAAAATGTCTTAGACCCCCTGCCTTTCACGGGAAGAAGGGGGGAAAATGTTCTCTCTCTTTGATTTGAAACATGCTCTGTATAAAATATATCCACCAAAAAAAAAAAAAAAAGTAGTTTGAAATTACACTAAGAGTTTGATTTAAACCCAAAAGGAGCCAAAGAACTCAAAGTTTCGTCTTTTTACTTCTGCCTTAATGTGCCCGGCCCAGTCATCGGCGTTCGGCAGGGGCCTGGGAGGGCCCAGCTGGGGCGTGCACCTTCCCTTGGTCTGCAGCACGCGCCCCTGAGAGCTAGAAACCCCAGGGGAGGGAGGAAGACAGAGGTGGAAAGACAGTCTTGTGCTGTTCCTGCCTTGTCCCGAGCTCTGCGAACACCCCCACGAACGTTCAGCACAGTGATCAGCAGCCGTTTGGATGAGCGTGTGGTAAGAAGAGCAGGCTGTGGGAGCCTGGGTGGCTCAGTCGGTTGGGCGTCTGCCTTCGGCTCAGATCATGATCTCAGGGTCCTGGGATCGAGCCCCGCGTCGGGCTCCCTGCTCAGCGGGGAGTCTGCTTCTCCCTCTGCTCCCCCTGTTTGTGCTCTCTCGCTCTCTCTCAAAATAAATAAATAAAAAATTAAAAAAAAAAAAAAAGCAGGCTAACATTCTCTCAACATCGCCTCATCCGTGCATTCGACAACTATTTACTGAGTGCCGACCAAGAGCCATCATTGTCCTGGACTCTGAGAGTTCGGTGTTGAGCAAAATTCACCTGTGAAAATTCACTATGAAACACACTATAAGGGAAAGAACATTCTTACAAGTGCTACCCAACTGTGGGGAGGGCCTCTGGCCTGGTCTGGGAAGCCTTCCTAGAGGAAGTGACAGCAGAGTTACTTTCTAAGGGAAGAGGAAGAAAAGCAGCATGCATTCCAGGCATAGAGAAGGCAAGTGCAAAGGCCCGGAGGCAGGAATATGCCTGAAGTGGTTCCTAGATGGAACCCAACCAGCGTGGCAGGAGCTCAGACCGTGAGCGGTTGGAGGTGAGGTCGAGGTGAACGGGTCAGCGCAGGCAGGGCCTATGTCCACCATGGGCAGCCTCCACTTGACACTTCCCTTGTCTTTAACACGTGCTAGGCAGGGTGCAAATGGCTGTCATATGGGGCAGCAAGTCATTCTGTCCTCATGACAACTGTCGAGGTGGCTGTCACCATGATCCCCATTTTACAGACGAGGAAGCATCTTCCCAGCTGGGCATGGGCTGGTAAACAGGGGAGGATTCAAACCCAGGGAGCCTGGCTCAGCAGCCCAGTGTTTTTCCCACAGCATCACTCCTGAGGACAAGGAAGGGCCACTGGGGGCGTTTAGGGAGGGTACATGCTCCAGAATGTGACTGCCGAGCCCACTCTGGCCGCCCATGGGGAGCAGTGAAAGGGGTCAGGTGGGGGCTCATCAGGCGGGATGGGAGGCGAACAAGGTCAGGGGCCATGCGCATGCTATCTCCCCGCCCAGAGCTGTGTCACCAGTTCTCTCGGCCTGCTCCCCGCTGCTCCCCGCTGCTCCCCACGGCTCAGATTTTGTGACTTAGCTGCAACAGGCTGTGCCCTCGACCATGTTGTGCTGGGACAAGGTGGGTCCTTGATGAAACACTGCACTCCCTCCTTCACTGCCCACATGCAACTGGACATGTCCAGCCACCCCACAGCCCGGGAGCTCTTGGAGGCTTACTCCCACCGTATGCCACTGTCCACCATGGACCTCCCACCAACTGGGACTTACAGAAAGGCTCCCGAAGGCAGGGACCACACAAGCCTTGCTCACCTACCCACGTGCACCTGGGACGCTCATAAACATTTGTTGAATGAATGAATTTCAGTGTTAACTGAACTAAAATAGAGCCATCAGGTGTCATGAGCCTTAAGCTTCCAGAATTGATGACAGCAAGGATTTCCGACACTTTTCTGTTTAAAAGTCAATGTTCTAGGAGACTGCCAAGTTGTCGGAGCCACCTGAGAACATCTGACCCCCCACACACCCCTGCAGACCCATGTGTGTCCCTCTCTTGTCCTGGATGCATCCAGGTAAGATCCAGAGTTGTTTCACAAAACCACGTCATCAATAGCCAAGTCACCGGTGGTCTCTGAGTGGTGGACATGCTCTACCATGGGTATGTGGCAAACATGGTATCATCCCCCGTGAGTCCACACAGATCGTGCATAGAGATGCATAACCCCTGGCTGGCTCCGTGGAAGGGTTCCCACTTGTGGCTCCTGTGTGGTTGTTGGGTGATTATCATTAGAGACCAGAGTTCAGGAGCAATAGTATCCAGACATCCTTTGAGCCCATGCCCTTCACTGCTTTTGAACCACAGACAAAATGGGGGAGCCTCTGCGAGACGGGGACTGACCACAAGCACAGGGACCTCAGGGACAAGTGGAGACCCTACAATCCCAAAGGACTTGATGTGAGTCTTAAAGGGTGTAGAACCTGTGGCTGGGAAGACACATTTTTGTTAGAAAACCCAGCAAAAGGCTACAGGTGGGTTGGAGCCCCCCACGCCGGGTGGTGAGGGAGACTCACAATTTAGCCATATGGCTTGAGCTGCCCCGACACACCCAAACACGTCCCTGAGCTCAGGCTCTGACGTTCTTCCACACAACAAACTTACCAGCAAGACGTTTGCTTCACTGGGAAAAGAAAAAAAAAAAAAAGTTGTTTTCCTGTAAAACCCATCCTGATTATCATCAGTGTGATAAGCCGATTGTTCCAGGAGATAAAAAGCAAAATTGCTCTGGCTCATCCTTTTTCCCTGAACGAGGAGCAGTGAACACACAGCAGTGTGACAAGATCTTAAGTAAGAGATAAAGTGGAAATGACAGCTGAGTTATAGGCAAACAAAGGCCAGATCATCACAAATCTATAAATCAGGAACACCGACCTCGGGCAGAGCCAGACGGTTATTCTGGTTTCATTTTGTCCAAATGTCATTGCCTCACACCCCCTTGTCGGCAGGCTCGCTCACGGCACCCCACATCCCAGCGTGATGCTCAGAGTCACCTGTAGCATCCACTCCTCCCCCACACCCCTTGGGCCCGCCCACCCTGCATGGTGGTTAATTGCCAGATTTGCCTGCCCACACCTTGACCGTCTCTCCTGAAACCAACGTGCCTTCCTGTCCATCCAGGTGTTGGAGTGGACACATGGCCCCAGCCCATCAAACAGCTCCTTCTGTCACTGGCCATGGTGATCCTGTCACAGATGGCACATGACCTGTGGCAGCCCAGTCTAGTCAGAGAGAATCCAGAGATTTGTGGAGAGCAATGGGGTAAGAAGACCCTCCACCCAACCTGGAGGCTGGAGCTGCTACGGCCAGAGAGAACCTGCCTGAGATGAGCCAGCCGGGAGTTGCACAAAGCCAAGGGGTGGAGGACACCAGTCCTGAGGAACTTCTGGATACAGCCTTACCTGAAGCCTTAGAATTTTCCACATACAGGAGCTACACATCTCCCTTTTGTTATTCACGCTGATTTGAGGGGTATATCTAACACTTTCAAGGAAGAGTCCTGGCTAATTTCTTCCATACGCCACCATATCTCCTTCTCTCCACCCCAAATGCCACTCCTCTGGGCCCAGGCCCTGTTACTACCTGTCCAGGTATCATTAACAGCTCCTCAGCTGGTCCCCTGGACTCCAGTCCCTCCACGGTCCATTCTCCAGGCTAGAGCAACCTAAACAAAATGGGCCTGGTAACCCCTTCCCTCCAAACTTTCAAAGGCTCCCCAGTGAGGGCAAAGTGCAAGCTGACCACAGGGCATTTGGGGGTCTTCTGGTTGTCAGCAGGACATTGGGGGTCTCCAGCAGCGGGCTTCCCATTCTCCTTGGAGGCTCCAAGCTCCCTCCCATCCACGAGGACCAGCAGCTCCCTGGCGAGTCTGGGAGACCCCGTATCTTGGAGCCAGGACCTCATCTCCACAGCATCAGCGGCTGGCAGGTGTTTCCTGAACACAGCCTCGGCTCTCCCTCTCTTTCCCCCAGTCACGAGAAAGAAAATGAAGGACAGTGTGGTTGACCACAGACAGCGGTCCCCTCAGCAGAGTCCTGACAGTGCCCCCAGTCCCCGTCCACCACCCCCTCTCAAGTCAGTCCGACAACTGGGCAGACAGTCCGGAGCTGAGAGCCACCGCAATCCTCACTGGTTCTGAGAGACCCCAGCCCGGACGTGGCTCCTCGGTCATCGCAGCACTTGCAAATCTCTGAAATAACACATTCCCCACTTAGCCTTCTGCATTTTGTAGAGCCCCCAAGATTTCATTTAAAATCCATTTGATATGAAGTCATCTGAAAGTGAACAATAGGAGCCTCAAAGAGATGTCTCCCCAGACACCGATTCGAGGATGCTGAAGGAGATGAATCCACAAAATCAATTTGCCTCTTAGATCAAATATGCGGAGTCCCAGCCAGTCCTCTCTCCGCGTCCATGACAGAGAGAGGCCTCTGCCTGACACAGAGATGGGGACCATGTTTCTTAGCCCCCCGTGGTGCCGTGTCATGCCCCAGGTGAGGCGTCCACCCGCAGGATGGCTGGAACAGCCTTCCTTCCATCAAACAGGCTTCTGCAGAGAGCCTACTGCGCACACAACACTGACCGCTGGCTGGGTCTGGAGCACAGAATGACACTTAGTCCCTAGACCACCCACACCTGGAGCCCCGCACGCAGTAGGTCCTTCACAGATACCCAACAGATACCCACTCAAGCTTGGGGGGGGTGTGGTGGGGTCAGCATACTGCTGCCTATTTTCCATCTCAGAGGCCTACCTGGACATTCCAGGTGATCCTTCTCCTTGCTATTTGCCTCGTTGATGACTAAGTGCATCTGCATCTTGGCTTTCTAGCTCTAAAGCTGTGTGACCATGGACAAGTGCCTTGACTTCTCTGATTCTGTGTCTACCTCTACAGAATAAGAATGTTCATCACTCCCACATCATGGGGCTGCTGGGAGGCTGAAAGGCAGCCATGCTTGGGAAGTACTTACTACATAAGTGCTAAATAAGCTTCAACTCTTCTTTGTCATCGTCATCATGAAAGGGACAGCTAAGTGGTACACACTTCAGGAGGCCCTACTCCCAGCCCAGCAGAGAAAGTAAACTCTCGAAAGGAATAGCCACAGAGCCCCTCTGGGTGCTAACTGGAGTCACGGGGAGACACGAGGGTGTCCCCAGAGCTCCAAGATTAACATGCTGGTCCCTGAGCCACCCCTGCAGGCCCTCCGTGCTGCTTCCTTATCCCTCTAGAAGTGACTCTGTCTCCCAGCCACGGGGGACTGGGCGTGTGCCTTACCCACAGGGCGTCCCTAGGACCTAACACAGGCCCTGGCACTCAGCAAGGGCTTGCTACACCAGACCCAGCCCTCGAAGCACCTGGGGCCACCAGGGGGTGGGGTGGTACAATTAAGCAAAAGAAGACGGAGAACATGTGACTGGACGGGTGTTAGGATACTCAGTTGGTTAGCCCCACGACTTTCCCCAGGGCAGAAGAGTTCGATGAGGTTCTGGAGTGAAACGGTCTGAAATGTGTTTTGCTGTAAGTGATAGAAACCCATCACAACTAAAATTGAAGTGGGCTTTAATTGGTTCAAGTAACTGGGAAACCCAGGGGCAGAGCTGGCCTCAGGGAGCGGCAGACATTCAAACGGTCACTAGATTTTCTCTCCCTCTCCTCCCCTTCCCTCCCCTCTCCACTCTCTGCACACGGGCCTCAGACCTCCCTGTGGCATTTAGACTTCTTCCATCCATACAGCCTGGTAAGCAGCATGAGTAGGGGTGGGAAGAGAGGGGATCAGCCATAGGCAGCTCTAAGCTTTCCGTATCCTAGCCCAGGCACAAAAAGAGACTTTTGTCATCCCAGCCTGGTGTCTGTTCATAAACTCCCAGGGAAAGACTCTGATTGGCCCTGCTTCAGTCACATGTCCTCTTGTCTGGCCAGGAAAATGCCACCTGCTGATCAGCAGACCGAGCCAGGCTGGAGGACAGTATAATTAGCTGCTATCCCAGAATCACTCCAAGCATGGAGGGGGATAGTCTGCAAAAGATTCCAGGACACAGCCTTCCTCCTCTCTCTTGTGAGGTCTCAGCCTTGAACCAACCCTAAAAAAGCAGCAAAGAGAACATCAGAGAATATTGTCTGGGGGACTGTGGGGACCCAGGGGGTCCAACACCATGCCCAAGGCCACAAAGCCTGTGGGTTGGACTGGACAGAGCTACCCAAATGCACTAAGCACCTCCCACTGAACTTGGAGTTCTAAATTCCCCACGCCCACCTGCAAGGCCTGCTGGAGGGCCCAGCCCCCACGGGTGTCCTGTGCTGTTTCCAGGGATGGCCTCCACGCATCACTTGTGTCCCTGCTCAAATGCCACCTTCCCAGGCGATCCTACTGAGAAAACTCCCTCATCCCACACCACCCCTTATATGTTTAACACGCGTCCCCATCAGAGAGTCTCCTGGTTTATTTGCTTACGGAACTAGAAGCTTCCTGAGGCTGGAACCAGTCCTGTCTTGCCCCTGATGGGTCCCCAGTGCCTGGCACAGTGCCCAGCACATAGAAGAGACTCAGTAACTGTGTTGGTTGAATGAATGAGTAAATGCATGGCCATTCAAAACTGTAGACTGCCTTAGGCCTCAGCCAATGGAGAATGGAGAAGTCTGCCAAGTGCCCCCAGGTAAGTAAACAGACGACCGCCATAACCTTACGGAACAGAACATTGAAGCCATCACCTGCCTCCCCTCCCCAACCAAAGGTCCAGTTTTCCTTCAAAACCTTCCACCCAGCCCTCTGTTGGCAGAACCCAGGGCAGTGGGTCCTCCCCGGACAGCAAAGCCCTCTCCGCGTTGCTGCGCCAGCAGGATGAAATGTCTCTGGGAGAGCAGGTCACAGGTGACGACCCCACATGAGTTCAGTCGGGTACCTACCTGGTACTTAAAGCCACCGGGGAGACACCTGAGTTCTCCGAGCATACGCACTGCTAAGCAGATTCCTCCTGGAGCACGGAGCCCTCACGGCAGGGGCACCGTGGGAAAGCCCGCGGACACCCTCCCTCTCGATTCTGCAGCCGCCCAAGGAGGGCTCTTGGGCACTTGACCACCTTAAATTGCAAAGACAGCGTGCGTTCGCCACACCTGGAAATCGAAGCTGGTTCTTTTCCCTGGCATTCAAACGGACTTTTCACACAGGGCTTGGGCTTTTCTCTCAGCCTGAGTTGGCACAAGAGAAGCTGGAAAGGGAGGGGCAGGACAGAGGGAAAGAGGGGAACAAAATGCACCCTCAACCTGGGGGCGGGGAGGGGGGAGCTTGATAATCAGGCCCAGTGGAGAACAAGCTGATCGGGAGGTTGGGGCGCCGTGGGAGGGATTCAGCTTTGTTCTTCCTCAATAAGCCCCATGGAATGATGTTAATTGTTACTTTAGGTGTGTGGGGTGTAGACAATTTGTAAGGTAGGAGAAGAGTCCTTTGGCTGTGACCAGAGCTAGCAAAATGGGGCTGTAAAGACTAGAACTTTTGAGTTCCTTAAACTCCGTGAAGCCATCAAATACCTTCCCTGCAAATTGGCACTTGCAGCTCAAGCCTTCACGTCTTTGTTGTGCAGTAGGGGTAATAATCACCCGCACTGCAAGAAAGGCACGCCGGCTGGCGGGGACGTTGGCTGCACAAAGCATTCTTTGGTTAAAAAAAAAAAAAAAATCATGCAATAAAAAAGAAAACTGTTTAAGCTTAAAAAGTAAAAAGAAGCAGTTGGCTCCAGTTGTTGAAATGTTTTATAAAGCAACAGCAAGATTAAAAAAAATAAAAAATAAACTGTCCCAGAATGCTGAGAGAGGGCCAAAAATATTAATATGCAGGAACACGGCAAACCTTCTGCAAGCTGCAAATATTTCCTTCGTCCCCCACGTCCAATCAGGAAGGATGGCTGTCCCTTTTCTCTCTCCGCTCTTCCCGTGTGAAATCTATGCTGAATAACACGTTTTCTGGAAGAATAAAACTCAAGTAGTAGGCGGAGAAAATCATGTCCGTCAGAGGTCCGTGAATGTCTTGTTTCAAATATCTTAGGGAGGAGGCTTCCACCCCCAGAACCAGGAGAAGAGAGGAAGGATATCCATGAAACAAATTAAAACCCCACCACGGGAAATAAAAAATAAACAGGACTTCCTACATGCAAATGTACTCATTTGCTGAATATGGTATGCATACGAGCGAAGAAATTCACTGAGGGAAGGATGGTCAGATATGATGCAGGACGCCCAGCAAGATTTAATTTCAGAGAAACAACACGTAATTTGTTGGCCTAAGTACGGTCTGGTATAAGTGTGCTCGGGGATGTTCAGATTTCGCCGGACATCCTGTATTGGCTGAACCTGGCAATCCTACTGACCTGGTGGGCCATGCTGGTGGCCGTGCTGATTGAAGACTGATCGTTCGCACCCTGATTAGGACAGGGAGCCCGGGCTCTGGCTGAAGTGAGTCCCGTGCCCATGGCTCAGGAAGGTTGTTCGGGAGGCCCAGGCGGGGGGCCGTTCAGGACCTCGCACCATCTGGGCCCTCCGTCAGCTTCAGCTGCCTGAAAGCAGTTTCAGGTGGAGGCACAGCAGGGCCAGAAACTTCCTCGCAAGACCACTCCTCACCTCGGAAAAGCCAGAGCTGGGCTTCTTCCCGACTATTATTTGCTGCTTAGATTGGACACCTGCGGCCAAGCCCAGCCACCTGAAAATCATCCAGAGAGAAGGGCATCGTGACGGGTCCAAAGAGAGCAGAGGACCAGGGCATGTGGACGCCCCATCCTCCTGCAGGCCCTGCCCCTGGGGAGGAAGGACTGCCCCCCCAAACCCAGTGTTCATGCTCAGACGGGAGGCTTTCAAGTTTGCTTCAAATCCTTTCTCACCCACCAATTGTTAGAGCCAGTTTTTCCTTCCACAAAACGGCCACGAAGGAATCCCTCTTCCAAGAAATTAGAGAATGTCGGCAGGCACCCAGCCAGGGCCCGGCGAAGGCTGGTGCCATGATGGTTCTGAGGCCTCAGGATGGCCCAAGGAGCCACCCCAGGTGAGTGCTCTCTTGCCTCTCAGGAAAGAAGGAATCCTGCCGTCCAGGCCAGGCCAGCAGCAATCCACAGCCTCTCCTTCAAAACTGACATCCTCAAAGAGCAAACCCCAGTTCCGCTCGAAGCCCCATTTCCATCTCCCCACACTGTGCCCCAAACCCTCTGTGTCTCGAGCTGAGACAGCCGACAGGCTACCCCTCGGGTGACACTCTCCATTGCTGGTGAGCACCAACAGCTCCGACACCATGTGGAGCTTTTTATGTTTGCTCCCCCCCACCACCTTCCCAGCCTCCTAAGATCCCCACAAGTTCATTTGACAGATGAGGACACTGGCTCAGAGAGGTTAGCCAACTTGCCCAAGGTCCCCGAGATGGGACACAGCAGAGCAAGGCTTGAGGCCACATCCAGTCCCAAAGCTTGTGCTTTCAACCTCAAGACTCTCCCAATTTCTCATCCTGCACCCCCCTCCCCCGGTGCCCCCTGTAGGTATCTCTGAGGAGAGTGGGCAGGACCAGAGAACTCTCACTCATCCTTCCAAGCCCAAGTCACTCCTCACCCGCTCTGTGCCTCCCTGCCTCAGCCAGGGGCATGCTCTCCATCTCCGCATCCTACTCTTACTCCATCTACCGCTACAAAATGAGGCCCTATCACCTGGTCCACATCCATGTCCCTACTCCACGGACTGCCCAGAAGGCGTCGTGCTTGCTTTTCCATTTCTGTACCCATCCCACTTTCCAGGGGCGCCTCCAGCTGCAGCGGCCTCCTTAGTGTTCTCCGGACACCCCAGGCCCGTTCCAGCTCAGGATCTGAACTTCCCTCCTCCCTGGAACCTTGCAGGCCCCCCTCCCTCATCCAAGCTGTGCTCAAATGACCCGTCCCTGGAGAGGTCTTTCCAGACCACCCACTCACACTAGTTCCTTCCATGCCGTTCAACCTTGAGCCTCCTTCCTGGTGTCACCTGCTTTGTGGCATGTATCTCTCCCTGGCCTGAGCATGTGTGTGCATTTGTTCACTTGCTTCCTTGTCTATCTTCCCTCCAGACACGCCGCCCCTCCCCCAGGGCGGGGGCAACGACTTAGCCGGTATCCCTCCTTCCTGGATCCCCAGGCACATCAGGGATGCTCAGCAAACATTTATGGAATGAATGAACCCTCAGTGCTCAGCATATATAGACAGTAAATGAATTTATTCTTAATTAATCATTTTAACAGAATCATCTTGGAAGATTCCCAAGGGGGAAGCAGTCTTTGCCCCTCCTGCATGAGGGACCCTCCTCTCCCCAGCCATCCACTATTCACATTTCTTTCCAGGTCACTGACCCACTGTTGGAAGAATGGCAACCTCGCAGAAAAGGCCAGAAAGAAAACCCTGGACCCACCTGGACACCTGTCCACCCTGTCCCAAACTGGCCATCCCACCAGCTTGCTCAGCCATGGGCATAGTGTGTTCTGTATTCATGAATCAACCTGTCTGCTCTCCTTCCAGCCCCTGCCTGTCCCCTCACTATTTTGGCTGAGTGGACAAAAGTGACCACCCCAATTTGGGGCCTTTACCCAGCACCTCCAACAGCCAAGAGAAGCATCACATGCCTTGGGTGTGGGGAGCATTGTTATAAGAAAATACAGCCTCCAAATAGCCCCATAAAGGCACAAATCTGTTGACAAGGGAGGAAGGAGGTCAGGGAAAGGGAGGTAGGGAGACATGCCAGGGAGAATCACGGACACCTGTGCCCTCTCCGAGTGGCCTTGGTCATTATCTGGGAGATGACCCATTGGTCAGCAGAAGCATGCTGCCTCCCCTCACTCAGTCCCAGGAGGCTCTGCACACATGCGGATCTCATGGCTGCTCAGGCAGAAAAATGTCCCCCTGCCCCGTGCTGTCCATCCACTCAGTCAGTAGACCCATTTTCCAGTTCCAGGCCTAGGACAATGTGCAATGGTGGAAGCCTTTGGGTCAATAAGTCAGTCAACAAACGATTGAGCGCCCCAATTTTGAGGGGTCGGTGTTGATGGGCAGGAAGGAGAGTGTGGCTGTGGGGTCTGCAGGCCATCTTATCGGTGAGTTTCACTGGGGGATTGTTCTAAAGAGTGAATGCCAACAGACAGGCATGCATGTGTTCTCCCAAAGCCACGGACAGGAATACTCAGAGCAGCACCGCGGTGGCCAAAATCTCGGGCCCCAAGCCGGCGGCGGCAGGATGGAATCCTCCTCGGGAGTGGAGACGAACGGTGATTATTTCCTAACCCAGGCGGTGGCCGCAGGGGTGTGTTCTCTGTGACAGAATTCATGAAGCTTGGTACACCTCGGATGGGTACACGTGTCCGTTTGCACACTTGTCTCACATGTAGGCCTAAATTTTAAAGGGACCGGGGTGTTAGGTGTTGAGGGTTCCCCAGGGTTTCCCGCACAGGAGGGGGACTACCGCCACCGGGGCCAGGCAGGTGGGCAGGGAGGAGGGCGAGGGGGCTCGGAGGCGGGCAGCAGGCGCATGGACGCCGCCCCACCCGGCGCCAGGTGCAGCGAGGCCTCCGCCTCCGCGTCCCGCGTTGCTGGGCAACCGGTCTCCCTGGCGACGCGAGACGCTGAGCCCGGGGCTGGTGCGTGCGGGCGCCCCTGAGACCTGAGCCCCATGGCGCAGAAACCTCTCAGCACCGCTGCGGCCGAGCGCATGAACCTCGTGGCCCAGGACGAGATCTGGTAATGTCCAGGATCCGGTCCCCCATGGGCTGGGCCGTTCCCACCTCAAGTGCACGCACCTGGCGGCCTCAGTTTCCCCTCCAAGTCCTGCAGGTGGTCGACCTCTGGGCGCGAGGACCGTGCGCTGGAGGTGGTCGGGGCAATGAGCTCAACCAGAAAGCCTTTCTTCCTTTTCTCTCAGGCACACCACTGAAGATGAAAGATATTACATCTGGCTTTACAACCATCTGCAGAGCTTTGCTTGTTGAGAGCCAACATGTTATTTTTAAGATTTACCGAAATGTATAAAAAGGAAAACAAAAATCTTAATATTTGTTCAGTTTGAACGAGAGATAAATATGCTCTTTACATTCTCTCTTGAGTCTCCTGCTTTTTTAAATAGTAAGGAATTTTAACTTAAATCCTTTTTCTAAAAGATTTATGAAAAAAATCCTTTTTCTAAAAGATTTATGTTGAGCAGACATTTGTAATGGATGTTTTTATTTGGCATTCTATTGAATTGCTAAATACACCATCTCTTTGAGGTTTTAACCAATATGGGAAGTTACTAATTTAGATGCAAGTAAGTAAAGTTTAGTAACAATAAAGCATAACTGCTTACCTCTTAAACTGAGTTAGCCTATTTGCCATCTCTCAGATTTTTGCCATTTCCTTGTAAAACCTGTGTTAATCTCTTCATATTTTTCTTTAAACTGGCTTTGTTTCACTCAAATTTATTTTTATAGGAAACTTTATATCACTCTTGTCAATGGAAAGCCAGTATCATTTGGCATAAAATACACAACTATTAATTTTTGTAATCTTTGTCTTTATCTAAGTACCTCCTACTTGGATACCTACAAAATCACCATAGCAGGTATGTTCTGTCCATTTAAAATGCCCCTTCCTCCCTTCTTCACCAGATGAACTCCTATGCATCCTTCAAGACCCAAATCATATGGCCCCTCCTATATGAAGAGAGCTGGTTCAACCCTTAGACTGTTCTTCTGTCCCATGTCCAAAGTGGCTATTGAGCCCTTAAAATATGACTGGCCCGAATTGGAATGAACTGTAAATGTGAAATACATACGAGATTTCAAAGATTTCACACCCCCAAAAAGTAATATTAAAAATTAACTTCACCTGCTTACTTTCACATTTTTTTTTTTTAGTGTGGCTGCTAGAAAAGTGTTAATTATGTACGTGGCTCAAATTTGAGGCTCACATTACATCTCCATTAGACTAGACTCTGCTTTAGATGCTCAGTGCCCAGGGCAAAAAGCTTGTTCAGGGGGGCCTCCAAAACTGTTGAGACACTGGGGGATGGGGGTGGGGGGCAGATATTGATTCCAAAATAGGAAGAGAAACTTGAAAATCAAAATGAACGAATGTTGAATTAGATGTTTGCAAAATGTGGCACACCAGCTCTCAACTAGTAGGTCATTATATATAAATGATATTTAATGTGGAGCAAAAGCAGGGCCAGGATTAGGGCGGGGCAAGTGGGGCCCTTGGTGGGCAATATTTAAGGAAGGCTCCTTCTCAAGTTCATGCAAATGAAGGCTCTGCATTTGCAGGAACCTGGAAGGAAGCACCCCCTTAAATTTTGCACCCCAGAAGCCTCACTCTCCCCACCTCACTCACCATACCAAAATGAGGAATCTCATCCCTAGATGGCCCCTCAGGCAGAGCCGGCCTCCAGTCCTGTCTTCTCCCCAATGTGCCACCCAACCAGGACCTCTGGTTCTTTCGACACCTGCCTCCCTCACGGTCCCCAGCGGCAGGGGATCTAGCTTATTCTGGCACCCAGCTCCCTTCCTGGCACAGAGTCATCATTCAGTCAATGTGCATTAAAAAAATGTAAAATGTTCCCCAGTGGATCCTTTTAGGGTTTGCTACTTTCACCTTTTTCAAATACCGTCCAGCACTTAGGAACTTTCTTTTTCAGGAAATACCGCCTAAAGGCTGAAACTGAAGCACGTCAAAACTGGGCCCAGAACTGGGGATTTTTAACAACCCCTCTCGAGGAGGTAAGTATAAATTTGATGAGCCCAGAAGTGATAGAATTGATTATTTCAAGGAGTAAACGATAAGGAAGCATATACTCCACAAGAATAAAGTTCGTGTTGCATACGAAGACCGCTAACTCTGAAACCTTTCTTTCATGAATTTATTGAGGACCTACTACGTGCCAGGCATCCTCCAGGTGCTGCATCTGAACCAGCTCATTTAATCTGCACAAGGACCCTTGCGCAGAGGAGGGTGCTATTTTATGCCCATTTTGTAAATTAGGAAATTGAGCTCAGAGAATTGCGAAGTCATACAGCTAACAAAAGGAGGCACCAAGGAGAGAAGCTGGTCTGTCTGATTCCAGAGCCTCTTGGCCTCAGACTGCCCATCTGTAAAAGGGATGAGAGTCCTCAGCTGCCTCCCTGGGCGATGGGGAAGTCCAGATGGGATGAGAAGTAGAAGCCAGGTGGATATACGAGGGATTACTGGGAAGATACTCTTGGTATTTTCCTAAGCCAGCTAGGTAACAAGAACAGGGAAAAGGGCCAGGTGTAATCAATAGGGAGTGGTAGGGATGTCCGCAGAAACCCCCAGCCCCATGCACAGGGAGCCCCCCTCAGCCCAGCCGAGGGCTGAGCTTGCAGAGAGGATAACTCCATATTCCCATTGTTCAAGAGAGTCCAGAAATGCACATGTTTAAATGAGATCCGAGTCTAGAAGAGTGGCTCAGATGTATAAAACACCATACAGATACCAAATGCCTATATGGGCTTCAGTGGGATGGTGGCCACCAGACTACAGCCTTTCAAACCACCTCCAGGACAGGACACCCAGAAGCCACATTTCTTTGGGGGGATGCAGAACCACATGAGAATCCCATAATTCAAAACATTCATGATTCAAGGCAGCGTAACCCCATTTGTAATTCACCCCATCCCGCTAGCTTTGAAATTATGCCATTCTTAATGAGTTTTTTTTAATACTTACAGAGTTATACAACTTGAAATGTTATGCATAAAATGAATCCTTATTAATATAAAATGCATAAAAAGTCTATATTAATATTCCTTATATGTAATTAAATTGTAATTTCAAAGAGTTCGAAATTGTTTTAAAAATTAAAAGGAGGATGGGGGCTCTCCTCTAATATTTTAAAGATTGGCCCTGAAACCTCGTTGGCAATTATTTATTTGAGTCTGTAACCTGTGAAGTTTTCTCAAATTATGACTCGGGAGTATAAATTAGCAGATTGCCAAAGGTGGTAGGGGACACGGCGGTTGATCGCTGTATCCAGAGGCTGAGCGGCCCGAAGAGCCATTCCCCGAACGGCCCCTAACTGTGTGATTGCACCACGCTCCCGAACGTTTCTCAGCGCGGCTTTGGTCTCCTGCAAAATGCGACGTCCTGGGGGGACGATGCAGAGAAGGCTCCCACTAACCTCAGTCTGACGCTTCCCATCTCTGGGGATTATGTTGCAGTTGCTCAAGGGTGAAGAAAAACCCCCCACCCCAAAGCCCAAAATCGAGCTTCCCGAGCGGTTCCGCATCCGGCCTGTGACCCCAGTGGAGAAATACATCAAGGTTTGCAAAGTCGTTTTGAATACTTGTTTTCCTAAGTAAGAAATAAGTGTGTTCACTCCAGGAGCACAAAGCCAACCACCAAAGGTAAGAACATAGTGGCAGCCGGCAGGTGGGAGGCCAGTTTCCACACCCTTCCCGAGCCCACAGGTAAGGAGCACATCGGATTACTGGTCTCGACACAGGCAGGAGCCACTGCGTTCGGCCCTGCAGAAGCAGAGGGAAGCCAGGAGAATGAAGGGGTTGGTCCAGTCATTCAGCAGACATTTACAGGGACTGGGCGAGTAAAGGCCCGGGCTCTGGAGTCAGTCCACTGAGACCCAAATCCTGCTCGACTGCTCACCTTCTGTGTGGTCTTGCACATGACTCGATCGCTCCATGTCTCCTTTTCCCCTGTATGGTGGGGGCTCACGAAAGCACCTACGTCAGCAAGTGGCGTCAGGGTTCCATGGGATAATGCCTGTGAAGGATCTGGAATGTTACCTGGCACTTTTAGAGAGCGCTAGGGATGGCTAGCTGTAAGTAGGCACCAGGTGCTGGGTTGGGTAAACAGTGGCAAACAAGAAGAGGAGACTCCAGCCCACAAGTCTGGTTTGGGGGTGGGGAATTAGGGAGAGGCCACCGTGAAACAAGAAATTCAACAAAATTGGGGGTGTTTTTTTAAGATTTTATTTATTTATTTTAGAGAGAGAGCATGTGTGTGTGCACGAGAGAGAGAGAGAGAGAGAGCACGAGTGGGGGAGTCAGAGGGAGAGGGAGAAGTAGACTCCCCGCTCAGCAGAGAGCCCAACATGGGACTTGATCCCAGGACCCCAGGATCATGACCTGAGCCAAAAGCAGATGCTTCACCAAGTGAGCCACCCAGGTGCCCCCCAACAAAATTGCTATTTGCTATGCTAGATGCCATGGAGAAAAGAGACAGGTGAGGTTTTGGAGGGTAACAGGGGATGGGGGATCCAGCCCTGGAAAGGCTTTCCAGCCAAAGGGAGGAGCATGTACAAAGGCCCTGAGGCAGAACAATTTTGGTATATTTCAGGAACAGCAAGGGATGCCGTGAGGCTGGAATTTAGTGAGCTGGGGGTGGGTCAGAGTGGGAAGGGAAGTGAGGTGGATGGAAGTGGGCACAGCCAGATCCCACTGGACCTCAGGGGCCAGAGGAAGAAGTTGAGCCCAGTCTGCAATGGGAAACAGAGCAGTGGCATGGTGAGGACTGCCTTTTTGAAAGATCCTTGTGGTTGCGGAGTGAGCGACGGGCAGTCCCAGAGGGGAGAAGACTTAGATGGTCTTTCCACCTGAGACCAGTCAGCCATGGACATGGGTCAGATGCCTCTAGAACCTGCCGAGCTGGGTATATCCCCAGGCCTCCCTTCATGGGTCCATCATTTTGGTCCTGGATTTTGCCCTCTGCCAGGCTACGGAGAAAGCAGCTCTGTGTCCTGATGCAAGAAGGGATGTAAACTCACATGGAAGGCAGCCAGGGGTGGGAGGAGTCAGGCTCTATGAATTTTCTTTTCCTGATGCTCTTGGGGTCAGACAGAGCAGCAGGTACAAGGTGAGTGCTCAGTGGGTGAGTGCTCAGTGGATGAGTGCTCAGTGGTGAGTGCTCAGTGGGTGTGCGTCTGATGGTTGAATGAATGAATACACTCCAGTGAGATATGTTGAAGTGTTTTCCCCCCGATTATCCAGCAATATAGATTCACTGATATTTTAGGAATATGACAAAATAATAAAATAAGGAGCGCCTGGGTGGCTCAGTCGGTTAAGTGTCTGCCTTCAGCTCAGGTCATGATCCCAGGGCCCTGGGATCGAGCCCCACATCAGGCTTCCTGCTCGGCGGGGAACCTGCTTCTCCCTCTCCCTCTGCTGCTCCCCCTGCTTGTGCTCTCTTGCTCTCTCTGTCAAATAAATAAATAAAATATTTAAAAATAATAATAATAATAAATTAAAATATCCATATATACCCTGACCGTGGTTAGCATTTTGGGGAGCTCCTTCTGGATGTTTCGCTATGCCTCCACCACCCCCCAAAAATTGCTAGTTCTTCTTATTGTGTCTTGGCTGCTCGCCATACTCAGTACTTTACACAGTCCTCTTATTTTCACCACAACCCTAGAAGGTAGGCATAATCACCGCCAAACCCATTTCGTCCTTGGGGAAACTAAAGCAGAGGGCCTGGGGGGACAAGGACCTTGATCCAGGTGAGAAAAGCACTTGGCCCATTTCCTTCTGAACGTCCTTCCTTGCTGAAGAAACGGTCCCCTTCTTCCTCCTTCCCATCCCTTCTTTGGGTGGCTAGAACCTTTTAAAATCTATTTATTTTTATATGTTAAGAAAAAAAAAAAGAAGAAGAAGAAGAAGGTAGCGGGAGGGGAAGAATGAAGCGGGGGAAATCGGAGGGTTAGACGAACCATGAGAGACGATGGACTCTGAAAAACAAACAGGGTTCTAGAGGGGAGGGGGGTTGGGGGATGGGTTAGCCTGGTGGTGGGTATTGAGGAGGGCACGTTCTGCATGGAGCACTGGGTGTTATGCACAAACAATGAATCATGGAACACTTCATCTAAAACTAATGATGTAATGTATGGGGATTAACATAAGAATAAAAATAAAATAAAAAATAAAATAAGTAAAATCTATTTATTTTTAACAGGTGTCCTATACCCCAAAATGCATGCCCTGAAAAGCCTCTTCCTCCTCTGACTCTCAGTTTCCCAGGCACCCTTCCAGAGACCGGATAGGCACATGCAAGCGCGTTGTGTGGATCTTTAGTCTTTTTTCCCTTGTTGCACCAATTATGCCATATTTTATCTATTTTATGCACCTTTCTTTCTCTTAGCGGTTTATGTTCAACATGTCCCGTCTCAGAACATACAGGCCAGCCTCACCGTGTTAGACTGCCGTGTAGTATTCTCTCGTATTCCATCGTGCGCCACTGAGCGAGTCCCCTGCGGGTGACCTGCAGGCTGTGTCCGGTGATTTGCTATTACCCCAGGGCTGCAGTGAACCCCCACACCAACACTGGTGTGCACGCGCACAGATATGAGAATGTCTTAGGACAAGTGCCTGGGAGTACATTTCAGGTCAAAGGATGTTTGCATTTTCATTTTTGGTAGATAATTTCTCTGGTCACCCTTCACAGACAATGAACTCACTTGTTCTCCCGCAATGGCCTTGCTAACGGCGGTGTTTTCATCTCTCTGCCAACCTGGTGGATGAAAGGTGGCGTTCCAGGGTGGTTTTCGATTGCATCTTCCTTACAAGTTGGAGGTGGACTTGAAAGCTAGTGTGTGTGTCCCAAGGGCCCGTCTGGACAGGCAAGGAAGAGCAGGCCCCTCCAGCATCTGTTGATGACCTTCCCTGAAGGTGGCCTCTCAGGAGATTAATTTTAGCACTTCATCGAGAACATACGTTTGGGGGCCTTGTGCGCAGGGGCAGCCAGCCCGCCAGGACCACCCTCACCCCTCCCCCCGCCACCACCACCACCTCCTCGAGCACAGATCCCTTGAGCTGAGCACCGAACGCATAACCCCACGCATCTGAAACCGCTCTGTCTCAGTTCTCCTGTTAGAACAAATATTCCTCATGTTGTCGTCATTCAAATCACCCCTGTAAAAGCAGAACAGAACATCATTTCAAATGGAAGGGGAGAAACAGCCTGAACATTTGCCCTCATTTTCCAAATATTTCAAGTCTGTCCAAGGAATTGACAAATGAAACTGTGTTTTTTTTCATCTCAGACAGAACTTCATTTCCCTTTGGTTTTTAATTAAATTCCATTGCTTTTCATTCCCGTGGTCCCCACAGTCTGGGGTGTGCGTGGGTGTGTATACACACACATATCATAAAGCCTTCCCATCAAAACCGCCAGATTTATAAGTGCCAGGATACCATCTGACAATATTGTTCTATATTTTATAAAGAGTGGTGTGAACTGTAATATTTGATATTTCTACACCTTACTCTTTTTTCCCTTTTTGCTCTTTTGTCAAATGAAAATTATTTTACTGGAGGTTGTGAATTAACGTGTTAAGCATGACCAGATAAAGAAACACATTCGGTGTTCCTGACTTTTGCAGGGAGAAGTGAGTCTCAGGGTCCAGGCGATTGGAGCGTGGTTACCTTGGGCGCACCTTGATCAGGGATATTTTCTTTCCTGTCTTTTCCCCATCAGGTCTCCCATGCCGATCCTGATGCCTC
The DNA here is from genome assembly GCF_002201575.2 of Neomonachus schauinslandi. NCBI lineage: Eukaryota > Metazoa > Chordata > Mammalia > Carnivora > Phocidae > Neomonachus > Neomonachus schauinslandi. The sequence goes on from NC_058412.1 coordinate 133,418,514, forward strand.
CATGGACAAGCCTCATGTCACTGTGGCCCCAGGTGGCTAAACCCCATACCTTTCCATTCCAGATCCTTCCATCCCCCCCAATCCCGAAGACGACCCAGGGCTTCATCGGCTGGAGATCCGGGGTGCCTGGCCTGAACAAGTGTCTGGAGCACGATTATGAGATCAGAAGCTGCAAGGGGGCATATGCCAAAGAGCTAGGCTGGCCGAAGCAAGGCATCCACTGAGTCCAGACAGACTGCAGGCCCTGGGCAAGAGCGGGTTGACCCGACCACCAGGCACCCAGTGTCCATGCCCAGGAAGGGGGGCGCTCCCCCAGCAGATGGGGTTCCCCTCCACATTTGCTCAGCGGATGTTGCAAAGAACATGAAATAGCCCTTTGACTTTTTCAGTTCATCAGCCCTCCCTTCCAGAACATTCTCATCACACACTCATTCTTGGTTAATGTGATGAATAAGGCAAAATAGATGCTCTGATTTTTTTTTTTTATACTTTGGGAATTCTAAGTATGGCTTTTTAAAAAACAACATGATTTTATTTTAAAAACAAAATTTTGTCTAGGTCTTTTAATATTGCTTTCGATCCTGTACCTCTCACCACCTGTTTATGAGATTGTAGACCAGGAGTCTCTGCACCCAGACATTCCTGGGCCTGCTTTTCAGGAGGAACAGAGCACTTCAAGGATGCCTCAATTCTCCTTTCCCAGGATATTTGCAGTAAGTCAATAGCTTTAAAGGCAGAAATGAGCCCAAGATTTGCCACTGAGTATGGATTTCCAGGAGAGGATGGGTCTCCCAGGCTCTGTTAAAACCTGCCCCCCCCTTACCTGCCCTGTCGCAGCACAGATGGCCGCCAAGCTGCCCAGCTGGGCCATTTTCCTTCCGCCATAGACATTTGACACTAACCCTGAGGTTTTGTTCCAGGTCCTACAAACGAGGGACAGACAAGAGGGTGGAAACTGGAGCATCCACTGGAGAGAGTGCTGGGGGGAAAAGCCCGCATACCCATAGGCCCCTCCATCCAGACTAAGGAGCAAGAAGGCAGAGAGTTTGCTAGAAGCTGTGAAAGCTGGTTTGTGTAGGTTTCTCAGTAGCAGAGCTCGATGTCTTCTTCAGACCCACGGGCTGGGTTCCTTCCTGTGTTTGCTTGACTGGGGCCCAGGGGGACTTCTGTAGGGTGCAATCCACCCACAAAGCCCATCCACCCAAACTTTTCCTATTCACCTTCCTATCCAGGTGTGGATAGATGTGCTTTACAATCCAAGAATCCCTCATCTAGAACCTTCCCCCAACCCTGAGCACTGCCCTCTCTAGCAGGCTTCTACATGGATTCCATGATGTTGAGGGCACAAGATACCAGGGGGACAGAAATCCTACTGAATCTGGGCTATCCCCTGCAAGGGGGGCTCAGAGCCTCTAAATCCTAGAAGCCCCCTGCAGAAGAGCCCCTCGTGTTCAGAGATGTTATTCTCTGTAAAGTCTGCAGAACATGATTTGAGTGAGCAGCCTTCTTACTGCACCGTGCTGGCTGCAGACGCCTTCAAAGCAGGCTACTCAGGTACGAAGAACAGAGCCACGTAGCAAAACTTACGCCCGGCCACCTAGTTGGCTCTCTGTTCCCCCACAGCCCTCCTCCAACCCAGGTTTCCCCTGGAAGAGCCAGAACACAAGAGAAGCAGCCACCTCAGGAAGCCTTGTTAGTCCCTCTGAGCGGGGCGCCCACACTAAGCGCCTGCCACAGGGGCCACCACGGCCACCAAGAAATCCTACAGTCATCATGGCTCAGATCCCACCTGCCACCTACAGACCACACATTTGAAGGAGAAATGTCACAGCTCTTTAGTTTCTGAGAAAAAGAGAAGCAAGGTATTAGGGGTTGAATTGTGTCCCCCCCACCCCAGAAAAGATATGTCGAGTCCTAACTTCCTGTACCTGTGAATGTGACCCAAAATAGAAAATAGGGTCATTGCAGATGTAATTAGTTGAATTGAAATGCGGTCATCCTGGAGGAGGGTGGGCCCTTAACCCAATATGATTGGTGGCCTTATAGGAAGAGGAGACGGACGACCATGTGAAGAACAAACACGCAGGAAAGGAGGCCACCAGGTAACAGGGACAGAAACTGGAGTAACGTGTCTACAGACCAAGAAGGGCAAGGATTGCTGGCAAACCACGAGAAGCCAGGAAGAGGCAAAGAAGAGCTCTAACCTACATATGTCAGAGGGAGCACAGCCCTGCTGACACAGTGACTGTGGACTTCCAGACTCTTCTGTTCCTCTAAGGTACCCGGTTGGGTCCTTTGGTGTGCAGGCCAGGAGATGAGAACAGTACAGAGCACATGGTGCCCCCTCCCCTCCTCCCCTGCCCAGAAAACACCCTTCTCCGAGCATATGTCTCTCTCACTGGTCTTGACCCAGGCCGTGTCTCCGTGAGAATGAGTCACGTGGCCCATTCAACTCTGAAGATGTTTCCAGTCACCCAGATGTTTAGCCTGGTGTAGACTAAACAACGCGATGCTTGGCCGAGCCTATTCCTTTGCAAACCTAATGTTTTGGCATCTTGGTGATCACCGCAGGCAACGCATCTGCTCTTGAAGAAACCCAGGTCGTTTATTGGGATCAGATGCCACGACCATGGCTGAGCGGAGCAATCACCCGGCCCACCAGGATCGCGGCTCCGTCTGACTGCCAGGCAGGAGGCAGCAAACATCTGTGGGCTGGGATGAGCTGCCGAGGGCACGTGTTGCCTTTTGTTCTAATTCCTCCTCATAAAGCGAATCTGAGAGTCATCTTCCATTGTGTGCACGCCCATAATTGTTTGGCAGCAAATAAGACGGGCTCCCTTGACCTGTCTTGACTCCTGCAGGCATCCCGACCACACCCAGACAAGGATTCACCACGCCAATCCGACTCCTCTGAAACTTGCTGGTGTGACTTTAATTCTGATTTTAACCGGCTGGTCTATGTCAACTGGCAGCCTGACTTTAGCGAGACCGGTCAGCCGATACTGTCGACAGAAAATGCCCCGGGCGGAGCTGAGCAGGCGAACCCCCCACATGGACAGTCGAACCTCCAGACAGACCAGAAGTCAGGGCTGGAAAGGTTTTCAAGGCTGGCCTGCCTCTCACGTCCCCTGGGTACTAGTGGAAGCAACGGGCACATCCATACCCATGTCACATCCGCCCGACTCCAGTTTCTCGGAGGAAGAAACATCTGAGAGATCAACCCTTGTGCACGGTGGATGGGAATGCCCAGTGGTGCAGCCGCTGTGGAAACAATGTGGAGGTACCTCGAAATTTAAAAATAGAACTGCCGTATGACCCAGCAACCCCACTTCTGACGATAAAGCCAAGGGAAACAAAATCTCCATCTCAGAGATATCTGCACCCCCATGTTGATTATAGTATACATTATAATATCCGAGATGTGGAAACATCCTAAGTGTCCATCATCAGATGAAAGGATAAAGAAGATGTGATGTGTACTTATATACGCCATTTGCAACAACATGGATGGACCTTGAGGGCATCACGCTAAGTGACATAAGTCAGACAGAGGAAGACAAATACTGTAGGATCTCAATTCTATGTGGAATCTAAAGGAACTAAACTCATTGAAACAGAGAACAGATTGGTGGTTGTCAGGGAGAGAATGGGTAAAGGGAGTCAAAACATATAAACTTCCGGTTATAAAATAAATACATTATGGGGATGTCATGTACAGCACAGTGACTAGAAGTTCTAAAAATTTCTTTTAAAAAAGAGGGAGAGGGGCGCCTGGGTGGCTTAGTCGTTAAGCATCTGCCTTCGGCTCAGGTCATGATCCCGGGGTCCTGGAATCGAGCCCCGCATCGGGCTCCCTGCTCCGCGGGAAGCCTGCTTCTCCCTCTCCCGCTCCCCCTGCTTGTGTTCCCTCTCTCGCTGCGTCTCTCTCTGTCAAATAAATAAATAAATAAATAAATAAATAAATAATCTGAAAAAGAGGGAGAGACTCAAAGTCTGAAGACGCACACACTCTTTGGACAATGAGAACACAAAGACATTTCCATTTCTAGGGAACTATTTGATGCTTTTTGTTACTCCTTAATTTAAGTGAAGCTTTACTGCAAGTTTATGGACGTGTGTTTAATGCCCCTTAAATTACTTCTAGTTAACATATCCAAGTACAAATTCTTCTTCATCCTTTTCACGTATCAGTACACAGACAGGTTGGGGCACCTGGGTGGCTCAGTCGTTGGGTGTCTGCCTTCGGCTCAGGTCGTGATCCTGGGGTCCCAGGATCGAGCCCCGCCTTGGGCTCCCTGCTCGGCCAGAAGCCTGCTCCTCCCTCTCCCACTCTCCCTGCTTGTGTTCCTGCTCTTGCTACCTCTCTCTCTGTCAAATAAATAAATAAAATCTTAAAAAAAAATACACAGGTTTTATAAACGAACAACACCTTGAAAACCTCGGTTGGTGGGTTTTTCTCTGCCTCCAATAATTTATTTACCAACTAACCACATGTGTGTTTTATTTTAAGGAGTAAAAAGGGGCAATATTTCAGTGGGTATCAGACTCCACTGGCCTGACCCTCCCCACTCCCACCGCGCCCCCTGGCCTCTGTCTGACCTAAGCAATTGGGGCTGCTCTTGTGGGCTCATCCCATAGCACAAATATTCAGTCAACAGCCCCAGTTGAGAATCTAAGTGGACAACGCTCCACAATTCAATTACCCTGGACGGTTTCAAACTTGACATTTAATCTATGGAAATCAACTCTTTGTGGGTGTCCAAATGGGCTCATAAATGTCACCACACACTGTAAAATACCACAACATTTCCAAGGTCAAGGCAAGGCTGGTGAACTTGTGTCCACAATGCTGGAATACATCACAGCAATGAACCTCCAGATGGGCCTCGGTCTAACTGAGTGGCCTCTGAAGGATGCAAAACATAATTGGGCTGGGGACTCAGAATGGATTCTGTCACAAGCATATCTCAGTCCAAGACAAATTAGCAACTCCAACGTTTGAGTTACAAGAGAATTGCATGATCAAATAAAATAGGACTACTAGGAAACACGGCTCTTGTTGTTACACGTTCAAGTACACCTGAGTATAACGGCCCCTGTGCACGGGGCTTCCAGGTCCAAAGCCTGGGACCAAAGCCTGTTTGAGAATTTAAGACTTTGTGGATTTCAGGTAATGCATATACTGTGTATCACATAACCCCTCTGGCAAGGCCTGGGGCAGCTCCACAAAATTAAATCCATGAATATTTTTGTAGCAAAACTTAGGAATATTCACACCTGGGTGGCTCAGGCGGTAAAGCACCCAACTCTTGGTTTCGGCTCAGGTCATGATCTCGGGGTCCTGGGATCGAGCCCCGCCTCGGGCTCCACATTTAGCAGAGAGTCTGCTTGTCCCTCTCCCTCTGCTCCTCCACATGCTCTATCTCTAAAATACATAAATAAATTAAAATTAAAATTAAAAAGGATACTCACATGGAATCAAGACTCTAAGGAGCCAGTTCTCAGTTAGGTTAAGGTTTTTGCCACCAAATCAGCTTTGCTATCAAACTACTGCTGCTGGCAATGTCCACAATAGCCAAACTGTGGAAAGAGCCAAGATGTCCATCGGCAGATGAATGGATAAAGAAGATGTGGTATATATATACAATGGAATATTATGCAGCCATCAAAAGGAATGAGATCTTGCCATTTGCAACGACGTGGATGGAACTGGAGGGTGTTATGCTGAGCGAAATAAGTCAATCAGAGAAAGACATGTATCATGTGACCTCACTGATATGAGGAATTCTTAATCTCAGGAAACAAACTGAGGGTTGCTGGAGTGGGGGTGGGGTGGGAGGGATGGGGTGACTGGGTGATAGACACTGGGGAGGGTATGTGCTCTGGTAAGCGCTGTGAATTGTGCAAGACTGTTGACTCTCAGATCTGTCCCTCTGAAACAAATAATGCAATATATGTTAAGAAAAAAAAAAAAGAAGAAGAAGAAGAAGGTAGCAGGAGGGGAAGAATGAAGCGGGGGAAATCGGAGGGGTAGACGAACCATGAGAGACGATGGACTCTGAAAAACAAACAGGGTTCTAGAGGGGAGGGGGGTGGGAGGATGGGTTAGCCTGGTGGTGGGTACTGAGGAGGGCACGTTCTGCATGGAGCACTGGGTGTTCTGCACAAACGATGAATCATGGAACACTTCATCTAAAACTAATGATGTAATGTATGGGGATTAACATAAGGATAAAAAAAATATATATATATATATATAAAAATAAATAAATAAAACAAACTGCTGCTGCTGTTTCTTGATTTGGGAGTGTTTTGGAGTTAGGGACTGATAAGAGATTTTGGACTTAAAAGGTTGTCAGCACTCCCCAGATTAGGTAAAAAGGGCTGTGACTTCCACCTCTCACAGCTTTCTCCTCCCATCCGCCCACTTCTCCCCCTCACTCCCCTCCCCCGCCTCCCTCTCGACGAGGCCTGCGGCCGCTGCCCTTGATGAGATGCTCCGTGGAGGTGCCCACATGACAAGCAGCTGAGGGAAACCTCTCTCCAGCAGCTCATGAGGACCCGAGGGAGGCTTTACTCCAACGGCCCACAAGGACCTGAATCCCACCGGCAATCGCTGATCCTTCTCCGTGAAGCCTTAAGATGGCAACACCGTGTGAGGGACCCTGACCCAGATGACCCAACTGAGCTGCACCCGGATTCCTGACCCACAGAAGTTGTGACATCACAAAGGATATTTTAAGCCACTCAGTTTGGGTAGTTGTTACACAGTAATAGGTAACAAATACGGGCTATTTCTAAATAGCAAACCCACCCAATCACCATCGTGTTCAGGAGAGCCCAGGGAATCCCCACAGGCTCTGAAGAATTCCAGAATTCTGGAACATTCCCCTGAGCCACATGGGCTTCACCATGAGGAGCAGAGCCCTTTTGCAGGGAATCTCCTTCGGGAAGCTCTTCCTTAAAATTGCCCGAGCTGGATTAGCATTCCAAATGACACTTGGCATTTCAAGTCTGGGGGACAAAGCCAGGAAAATAATTCACAATCCCTCTAACCTCAAATTACCATTTAAAGACTGTCCTTAATGGTCCACAGGGGCTAGATATATCGTCTCTTGAGTCAGCCAAAAGGTGAGGACACAGGGCAGTGGGCTGGGTGAAGAGCAGGGTTCAAATCCAGACCTTCTCCTTTCAGACCATGTGGCTTTGGGCAGGTGGTCGGGACTTCCCAGACCCCTGCTTCCTCAGCTGGGAAATGAGCACACACAACTCACCCTCACGGGGGTGGTGTGAGGATCAACAGGGATGAGGATAGAAAGGGCTTAGCAGAGGATATACACCTGCAAATCCCTCAAAGCAAAGGAATAGATTCTTTAGAAACAGGGCAAAGATAAAATGAGATGCTGGTGATAAAGCATCTGTTAAGACGTCTAGATTGGCCAAGGGATTCAGCCAAGGGTGGCTGGCGGTACTCTCACTGCTATCATTGTTGTAAACTAGAACGAGCCTACCTCCACAAAGTTCGGCTGTCCCCGGGTGTTACAATTCCGTGCACCACATTTATTCACCACGTACCACATTTAAGACCTGGGGGTTGCTAGGGCTCAAGGGAAAGCTGGGTGCTCCTTCCAAAATCCACAAATAAATTAAGCTCCCCCCACACCCCCATGAAAAAATAAATGTTAATATCTTTTTGGGCCATTCATTCAAACTTTAAAAATGGAGCCCAGAATAATTGTGGATTTTACACTTGCTACGTGTAATTGCATTGCCTGGAGGTGACCTGACTGGGCTTTGGTTTGGGGAGATGATCGTATGGTTAATAAACCGTGTTCTGCATGGGTGGGTAATGATTCTGGTTATTCGATGGTAACCCCTGGATAAGCCACAGCCTTGGAATCCCGGGCACCCAGAGAGAGCCACTGGCTCCCCCAGAGAAATTAGGCACGGGTGTAAGCAACTGTTGTCTCTGTGCTGGTATGTGGGTCTGATTGATTGATTTGCCGTGCAGGACGCTCTCATTTAATTAGGAAATAAATCTTGCCTCTCGATGTCTGACTGTAACATTCCCACAAGGACACACAAGGAATGTTGATCGGGGTACACTGGGCGAAGAAAAACCCGCTCATGCCGCATGGTGAGCACAGAGCAGTGGAGCGGAGTCAGCCCTAGAGCCGGAGGCTGGGGTGCCGAGTGTCCTGGAAAAGGGGTGCATGGACAGGGCTGAGCCGGCTGGTGCCTCTTACAGGGAAAGGGAGGCTGGACAGCCACTGGGTGGGGACATAAAGCAAAGCTAATGTGGATTGCATTTCCTGGGGCTCTACTAAGTGTCAGTGTGATAGTCTGACCCCACTGCTTGACGTTTGACGGCTTGCCCATCTGTCTCCCACTCTGCCCACATCAGGGCACGCTGGAAAGAAAGCAGGGTGCTTGCTCCTTTGGCACCAGTGGGACGTTCAAACCATGCATGGCACCCCTCAGCCTTGCCCCCCCCCCCCCCCCCCCCCCCCCACCCCCACCATCCATCCCCCCCCCCCTTCCCCCCCCCCCCCCCCCGGCCACCACCACAACCCCAAGAGTCTGCCCTGCCAGCATTCTCCCCTGCCACTTCAAGACCAGCTCAGGAAGCTGCCTTTCTCTCTCCAGGAATCCTCATTATGTAAGTAATAAATGTCTTCCTGGCCTTCTGGTGTGTGCACTGCAACCAGCCTCTACGTCGGGCTGGTTTGGGTGGAGTCCATCCGGTCTCTGCAAGGCGGTGGGCTGGCCAGCCTGGTACTGTGCTGTGTTCACTGCCTCTTGTCAGCAGCCCCGCACACTCAGTCCTCCCCTGAGCCCCTAGCACAGGGAGACAGACAGAAGCTCCACAAGGTGAAGTGACTTGCCCAAGGTCACACAGCCGTGGAGCCAGATGGCAAGCCCCACTCTGCCTGACCCCAGAGATGCCACAAAACCACTTTGGGAACATTCCATGAGCTCACTGAGAGCGAACTACTTGCCGGACACAGCTGTTCCCTCTGCCTGGAGCACACGAGTGCTAGGATTCTAAAAATCCCCTCCCTGCCCCCAAGATTCCGAACGCTCCTCCCCGGAACCTAGGACTCTGAGGACACAGAGGTGCCTGTTTCATGGCACCTTCGACCATGAGATAGGAGGATTATCTGGACTACCCTGAGGGGACCAGCATAATCACTTGAGCCCTGAAAAGTGGAGAGAGTTCTCTGGCTGGAGGCAGAAGGGGAAGTCAGGAGATGTGAAGCACGAGGAAGATTGAACACGTCACCGGCACTTTCAGGATGGAGGAGGCCACGTGAGCAGGAAGGCAGTAGCCTCTAGAAGCTACAAACCCCTCCCGGCCAACAACCAGCAAGAAAACGGGGACCCCAGTCTTCTAGTCACGTGGAACTGTATTCTGCCAAAACTCTGAATTAGCCTAGAAGAGGACTGTCCCCCAGGACTCCAGAGAAGAGTTCAGACTGGCCGACACCGTGATTTTGGCCTCGTGAGACCCTAAGCAGAGAACAGCAACGCCCATCTGGATTTGTGACCAGAGCTAGGAAATGATAAATGGGTGCTGTTTTAAACCCTTAAATGTGGGATGATTTATCACAGCAGCAGTAAAAAGCTAAAAGCTAATACACTGGGTGTGCCAAGAGCATAAGTCCCGGTGTGCTATTTGCCTGGCCCTTTGTCCAGTTATGCTTGTGGGATAGGTATGTAGGCCTCCTTACTGCTTGCTATAAAATGGCTGGTTCCCAAGCTCAGCGTGTCCCAGCTCAGAGTGACACGCACCCACCACACTGGCCCTATGGCACCCGAGGGCATGTCGGCTGATGCTCATGCAGTGAAGTGCTTCTTCTCTGACCCCCAGAGACCTGAGTCTTCTGCCAGCATCCATGGATCAGTGACATGCTAATTTTGTAGCCTCTGAGTAAACTCGAAGGAATCCCAGAGCTGACAAGACTTCCTTCCCCATGTCCTCGTTAAACCACAAACCATGCTCAGCTTTCAGCTGGTGGCCCCACTCTGTCCTTGACACACACCATCCTTTGTACCAGCTCATCACGAAACAATTCCCCACTGATCTGAGCAACATTCTGACTCATATCTTAGTCCCCTAACAGCTTGGTATTCCTGGTCAGCCAGGAATCATGTCTGGCTTTTCTCACCATTACACACAGCGTCCAGAACAATTAGGCACACAATAGGTGTTTAATATTTGTTGAAAGAAGAAAGGTACTGCTGGTGACGAAGTCAGAGCCACTCAGCCCTTGAGATAGTCACAGTCCAATATAATCTTTACGATGCAGCTTTATAATAAAATACAGTCACCTCTGATGTTCAAATGCAATGCTTTCCGAAAAACATGTGTGAAAGTTTAGTGTTTAAAATCCTAGCTTTCACTTTACATGGCGTTAGAAAGGTTCTGTTCTCAAAAAGTGAAAACATTTTCACAAAGTCCCTGCTCACCCTTAGCCTTCAGCCATACTATTCTGTGCCAGAACCCCACAGGTGACTCTTGTTGGTGTTTTTTTCAAAACTAGACAAAAAACCATCACACTTCCCTCCTGTGAGCACCCACTTGGGCCAGGGGTGTACCACGTTGTCCAACAGCTCCGTGATGGTGGATTTCGTACAAGTGGACCAGCCCCCAGAGGTGCCCAGATGAAACATTATTTCTGGGGGAGTGTGAGGGTGTTTCTGGATGAGATTAGCATCTGAACCAGTGGACTCAGGAGAGTAGATTGCCCTCCCCGATGGGGGGCGGGCTCACCCAATCCACAGAGGGCCAGAAGAGAAGAGCAGGTGGAGGAAGGAGAGGTTCGCCGCACCTTCTTCCTGTCTGCCTGCTTGAGCGAGAACATCTCCTCTCATGTTTTCCTGCCCCTAGACAGGGATTTACCCCGCCGGCTCCCCAGGCTCCCCCGGGCGTCCAGACTCAGAGTGGAGTTCCATCACCAGCTTTCCTGGATCTCCAGCTTGCCGATGGCAGATCATGGGACTTCTTAGCCTCCGTAACTGCATGAGCCAATTCCCCGTAACAAATGAATATATATTTACTGGAGATATCGTTCCGGAGGACCCATGTCACTTGCAATGGGAGACCTTCACTTCCCATCCCTGGTTTCAGTGATCTCTGTTTCCTGCTCGTCTTTATAAAAGAATTACACTGAAACGCAGGAGCATATTCACACACTTGCACCAACAAAAGCCAAGGGAGCTACGAAGACGGTGCCGGGACCCACCCTGATCTTGGGCATGCAGGCTGCTCACCAGGAGGCAGGGGCAGCTGAAATTCATCTGCAGGCTGATACAGCAAGGGTTACCCTCCAACACACGAGAAAATGCACCAAGTGGAAGAGAAAAGCATACGTCTTCCGAATTTCCTCCAAACATGACTCTCTTGCACTGTTGTTTCCCCAGTTCCAGTAGAGAGATGGGTATGGAGAAATAGCTAAGCTTCCTCTCCACCAGGGCAGCCTGAGTGAAGCAATCAACGGCAACTGACAGGCCAAGTCAGGATCCAGGACCCTCCTGGGAAGGGCAGAGTCGGTGGCCACCTGTAGATCCCGGGTCCTGCGGGAAGAGGGTGCGGCCCCTCCCGCAGGTCACCACCTTGGCGAGCTGGCGCCCAGCGTGGCCGGATCTGCCCATTCCTCAAAGGAGGCGGGACGCTCTGGATTTTATAAATGTGAAATCTCCCAAATGTTTACAGGTTTTAAAATCTTTTTTTTTTTTTAGCTTTTTGTGTTTAAATTACTGTTAAAGATCTCTGCCCGTGAAACCAAATATGCCAGCAATCCAGTTTGCAATTTCTAAAGTAAACCCGTATTTCCCAGTACTTTTCTGACACCTGCATTTGGATGTCTAAGAGGTATCTCGAAGTTGACATGTCAAAAATGAAATTCTTGATTCCAGAATCTGCTGCAGCCACGAGCCCTGGCTTCCTCTCGGCTCCTGACAGCGATCCTTGGGCCCTGCCCCTTCCGCCCCCACCACCTCGGTGACAGAATGGGCATGTGGCCCGTGATCACACCGTTTGCGGGGGTGATGGTTGTGGTAGATGGTGCGGTCTGTGACAAATGTCACTGTGTGCTGGCCTGGAGGTGACACATGTCACTTCTGTTCATGGCTCATTACCCAAAGTCTCCCAACCACCCCTACTGGAAGGCGGGGAGGGGGGGGGATGTTCATTAGCAGTAACAATGTCCACTGCAGGGACTAGCAACTTCTATTACTGCTAAATTTTAGTTTTGCAAGTAAAGAATATTTTTTTAATTACTGAACTTTTCTTTTAAGATTTTATTTATTTTTGCAAGAGAGAGAGCACTGGGGGAGGGGCAGAGGGAAAGGGAGAAGCAGACTCCCCGCTGAGCAGGGAGCCCAACATGGGGCTTGATCCCAGGACCCTGGGATCATGACCTGAGCGGAAGGCAGACGCTTCACCGACTGAGCCACCCAGGCGCCCGCGAGTAAAGAATACTGAAAATATATAACCTTTACCGCCATTTATTAAATGAGGGCTGGCCAGGTCTGGCCTGCCACCTCTTTTTGTCAGTGAAGTTTTATTGGGACACAGCCAGGCTCATTTGTTTGCATACTGATGGGTCCGCTTTCCTGCTACATGGCCAAGCAGGGTGGTTCCGACAGACATTGTAGATCCTGCAAAGCTGAAAATATCTACTTTCTGGCCCTTGACAGAACAGGTCTCCCCATCCCTGGACAACAGCACTTACTATCGCAATCATCTCATAAAAGAACAATTTAACACTGAGAAAGTAAACACAGTCTCTCCAAATAGAGGCCTGTTCTTAAACCAAACCTTGATGGAAAAGATGTGATGTCTTCATTTTCTTCGTTGATCTACGAAGAGAGAAACCTCAGCAGAGACGTGCCATGGGGCACAGACAGATGTCCTTCAGGGGCTACAAACTCCAAGGCTGGGATGGTGGCCAGGCGTTGGGGGGGGAGCAGGAAAGTGAAGTGGGTCAGATGGGCCTGGGGCAGCCTGCAGAACTCATGCCTGCCTGGGGGGCGGCGCCATCCAGCTGAAGCCCGTGGCTGTCGTGAGCGGCACAGAGCCCCCCAGGGTGAGCGGCAGCACAGAGCCCAGTGTAGCCGAGACTTTTGATTCCCCCAAAGGATCCGAAGTACAGACCTCAGGTTGCCCATCAGTCTCCACTTTAAAAAGAAAACTGTACAGGGCTGATTTCATGTCTGGAGCTGAAAAACAGGGAACAGATATTCTGTGGAAAAAGAGGACTCTTCCACCTTATCCGTCATCTTCATGTTTTAAAAAAAGCCTTGAAGCAAAAATGACCAGAAGTCATTAAAAAAAAAAATGAAGTGCAGGAAGCATTGACAGGCGCTACAAGATGGGTGAACCTCAGAAACATAATGCGAAGTGAGAGAAGTCAGACACGAAAGGCCAGACACCTACCGTAGGGAAAACAGTGTGCAAAAATACAAATAGAATCACCATAGGATCCAGGAGTTCTCTGCTGGGTATTTACCAAAGAAACTGAAAACACTAATTCAAAAAAAGATGTATGCACTCTGTTTACTGCAGCATTGTTTACGATAGCCAAGATACAGAAGCAACCCAAGTGTCCATCAGCGGATGAATGGATAAAGGAGATGGGGTGTATATACACAATGGAATATTACTCAGCCATCAAAAAGAAGGAAATCTTGCCATTTGCAACAAGAGGGATGGACCTAGAGGGCATTATGTATGGTCCCAAACAGATAAACCTGAGGAGACAGAGAGCAGGTTGGTTCGTGGTTAGCAGATGCTGGAGGCAGCAGGGGCAGGTGCCGATGGGCAGTGGGGACAGGATTTCCTTCTGGAGGATGAGAACGGTTTAGGAGGAGAGGGGAAGCTTGCACAACATCTTGAATGTACTAAGCAGTACTGAATTGTGCATTTTAAACTGGTTCTTTTTATGTAATGTGAGTTTCACCTCAATAACAACAACAACAAAGATGACCAGAGGTTGTTTTATTTTTTTTAAGTTGTCAACTCTGGGCATCGTGTGTGAAATTATTCTTTTTTTTTTTTTTTTTAAGATTTATTTATTTGACACAGAGAGATAGCGAGAGAAGGAACACAAGCAGGGGGAGTGGGAGAGGGAGAAGCAGGCTTTCCGCAGCGCAGGGAGCCCGATGTGGGGCTCGATCCCAGGACCCTGGGATCATGACCTGAGCCGAAGGTAGACGCTTAACGACTGAGCCACCCAGGCGCCCCGTGAAATTATTCTTTTACAGTTTTCAACTTGGAGATATATACTAAAGTATCTATTATGCACCACACAGGTCAGATGAAACCAGACGGAGGACACGACAGGCCCCTGAGCCTCCAGTTTGCCACCCTGGATCTTGATCACCTGTGTTGGCCACCTGGGCACTATTTCTGTAAGCCACCACCGCCCAGGGGACCTGCTTCATGGAATCCTTCCCTGCTTTGGAAAACTGCGCTGGTGGGATCAGAGATAAAAATAAATCCTAGGCATGCTGGTCCAAAGAAGCCAGACACAAAAGAGAATGTGCTGTGTGATTCCATTTACATAAAGTGCAAAAGTAGGCAAAACTGAAAGATGCAGAGAGAAGTCAGGGTGACGGGGTCTTTGTGGGGATGGGGACTGGGGGGCCCAGGAGGGAGGGGGTAGCTGCGCATGGGCTGTGGCTTAATCTGGACGACAGTGACCCGAGCATGTTCAGTTGTGAAACTGCATTAGCTAAACACTTGGGATGTGTGCACTTCCGTTTTAGAGAAGTTTAAATATAAATCATAAATGCGTAAATCCATCAGATACATTTAATCTCCTGCCAAATCTTCGAAATGCAGACCCAGGCCTTGGCTTCAGGTTGCAAGCCGCCAGATGGGTGAGTCTGTCTGTGGATCCAAACCTCCCTACCCTGGGATGTTAAGACGTCCCTGAAGGAAATCCAACACACGGGAGGTGGATTGCAAGGGCTCATTACAGCTTCCATCTCATGCACACAGAAATAGCCTTCCTGCCGTCTCAGGATCCCCTCTGGACACCAAGATCTAAAGCAGGGCATGCACGCAGCATATCACTGCAGACCCACCCAGCTCAGGGAGCAGAGGGTCCACACCTGCTCCTGTGGACATTGAGAGCTCAGGAAAGAAAAGAGAGGACAGAGGATGCTACCAACCCAGACCAAACTGTTCCCAGGCTTGGGAGCAGAAAAAAAGACATGGGCTTGCAGAGGGCAAACACTTCTCTAATCTTTTTGGAAAGAATCTGAATGCCCTCGTCTGTTACTGAGTCTTTGGAGAAGATGCTAGCCCCCACCTTCCCTTCCTGGGCTCACAGACACCTAGGGGGGAGCCCAGGAAGGCTGGAAAGGCCCATGACAATGGCCAGAATGGCTTTCCAGAGCCCCCAGCCCCCAGTCCAGGCCCAGCATCCCTGGCCCTTTGAATGGGTCCAATGGCATCAGCTCAGGAGACCTTGTTTTTAGTCTGTCAGCGTCTGCCCAAACACAGGGGATCCTATAAGCTAATTACCCCTGTACTTCCCCCTTAAAATAGAAGAGGTCAAGTCCCCATCATGGAACAGAGCCCAGGTACAGCCCCACCTCCAGCACCACCCCAGGGTGGTGGTGGGGAGAAGGAGAGAGAAAGAGACAAAGAGGGAGAAACAGACAGAAAGAGAGTAGGCAGGAGGGAGCAAGAGACAGAAGCAGACAAAAAGAGGGAGACATGCCAAGGACAGGAGGATAGAGGGACAGAGAGACAGAGAGAGGGGAGGGAGGAAGGAGGAGAGGGAAGGGGTAGACAGGGATGGATTGGTTTTCTTTCTTTACTTTTCTTCTTTTGAACTTCCAGCGGGAGGGGAGCGTCTGATTTCCCAGGAAAGGGGCAGCTCCCGAGAAGCATCTGTGGTGTGCACTGGGCAATGAGCCTAGAACCAGACTGCACGAGTTTAAATCCCAGCTCTGTGTCCGGGGAACCACACCAACCCAGAGATGAGCTGCCTTCTGGGTGACCAGTTGGTCAAGTTACCCCTGCAAGTGCTGGGAGGGGTGAAGGGCATTTCTACACACAGCAAGTGCCACACTGGGCCACGTGCTTCCAATACCAGCCACCCCCTCACTAAGCACAGTCCATGACACTGTTGTCCAATTTAGCATTTGTCTCAGGCAGAATCGTCCTGGGCGGGCCACGTGTGCTGTCCCCCTTGGGTCACCAGCTGGGGCTGGCCTGGCTTCAAGCCCCACCTTCCATCAGGTCGGGTGATACGGGCCCCCACGGGGGCACTTGGCCTCAGGCTGTGGTGGGCCTCAGCCAATAGGCCTCACGCACCTATTGGCTGGGGACCCTTCATGTTGACAGTGAGGCTGGCAGAGTTCAGAGCCATCCCAGCGCTGGGACCAAGGATGCACTTACCTGCCCTGAGGATCACAGGCCTTGTCCCTTACCTGTCTTAAGCAGGGTCCCCCCAAAGCTCTTAGGAGCTGGTGATCTGGAGAAGAGCGAGTGAGGGAGTCAGGGAGAGTGACCAGTCAGGACTATTCCTATCCCAGTCCCAACCCACAAGGGGCTTGCCCACAGGCCCCAGCAAAGGGGGTGAGCCTGCTTCACACCATGATGATTTGGCTCTGGACCCTGCCGTTGATTGACACAGACCTTAGCGGTCTGTTGAGGGCAATGGCCAGATATGGGGTACAGGGGCCTGGAGACACGGGGGCTCAGCTTCCAGGGTCCAGCTCATGCCAGCCAAGATCCTACCACTTGCCCGGGGGCTGCAAGGGCTGGGCCTGGGGTTCCCCAGCCCTGAAAACCCCTCCCCGGCTCTCATTTCCCCAGCCGTGGCCCTTCCAAATCATCCCCCTTTCAAAAATAAAAACCAGAGTGAAGTTGTCATTAAGCAAATTCTGTGCTCCTCCCCTTGTCCCAAAATCCTGAAGGAGGACAGGAACAAAGTCCCGCTATCTTCTGGGAAAGATAGAAAGAAAACAGCAAGAACACATCGAAAATTAATATTCCAATAAACCTGGAGGCCACACGCTTGTTTTCTGAGGGCTCTGGAGCCTGTCACATCTCAGGCAGCCTGAATCCTGCCGGGATGCACTTCCCACATCCTGGGTGACAGTGGGGGCCTGACATTTCACGCAGAGGATGTCTCTGAACTGGGGCCTCGACAAATAGCAGTCACTTCTGAATCCATTCCTCTAAAAGGTCACCAGCCAGACGCCCACAGAAAACCCGGCAGGCCCCTGCCATTCCCCATCTTTCTCTGCCCCCTCCCGCTCCCCCTCTCTGGCCTGCGGAGCCAGCACAAGCCTGAGGGCACCAGCCAGACCGTCACCTTCCCGACACCTGGCATCCCCTTCTTCCTGCCTGGGGAGGGCCCCGCGGGAGATGCTCACGCCCCTGTCCTCACCGTGGGAGCACCAGGAGGCTCCTGGGCCCAGAACCTTCCCTTGCTGCCTGGGGTGTTTTCCTGCACCTGGAGGAGCCCAAAGCCCCCCACGCCCCAGGGAACGAAGCCCTTCGTGAAGCACAGCCCCAGCAGACCCCTCCCCAGCCAGGCTCTACTCCAGGCTCTGCAACGGAACAGCTCACACCCGCCCGGTCCGGCCCCCACCGCAGTCAGGAACCTCGCCATCCTGCCGTGTGCACCAGGGGCTCTGGCCCAGGGCTGGGAGGCGTCCAGGACCCCCGGGGAAGACAGGACGCAAGGCCCCCCACCTGCCAGAGGGAGAAAAGCTCTCCTGCCAGGTATGGGCTGGGACAGTCAAGCAGCAAGAGAGTATCCGCTTTCCCTGGGGAGCAAGAACCAAGGGCTCCTTCCTTGATTATCACGGTTTTCTTCAGTGAGAAAAGAAGAGTTGCCCCAGCTGGCGACCCTGGGCCCCTCTGCCAGCCACCCTGCAGCACCTCCCAGCTGGAGCGTGCACCTGCGTCCACCCCTTCCTTTGCTCGTCCCGTCATTCATGCACCCGGCGCACGGCTGAGCGCCTACTGTGTGCCGACTGTGCTCCAAGCAAGGCTGGGTGCCCCGGCCCCCTTGGAGCTGACGGCCTTGTGATCACTGGTCAGTCCACCAGCCACAGACCCGAAGGGAGAATGGCAAACTTTGACCAGCTCTCTGAGGCAGAAGAGGTGACAGGGCCCCACTCTAGCGTGGGGACATCTTGCAAGGACCCCGAGAAGGTCATCATTAAGCCAAGAATTTGGCCAAGTGTGTGTGGGGTGATGACGTCTGGCAGTGGGATGAGCAGCGGGTGGAGACCCCTGCAGGGGAGAGTGGGGTCAGAGGAAACCAGAGAGGCAGGACGTGTGCCCCACCACTGCCCCCCCGGCCCCTGCTGGCTGCCACTGTGCCACCCACTGCACCTGGAGGACCTCAAAGCTCAGCCGTGGTCCACTCACCTGGGGGGCCAGGGGCAGGCACCATCCACAGCGAGTAAATGCGGGAGGGCTGCTCCCTTGGTGGCCGGCTGTGGACAGGGGCTTGGCATCCCCGTGCCTCAGTTTCCCCCTCTGAGCTTGCAGAGGCAGGAGTGGGCTGTAGGGCCTCACATACGCAGGTCTGCTCACCCTGAACACATTCTTGGGAGGATACCACACTCTCTGTGGACCTCAAAGGTTCTGACTTGTCTAGAGTGAATCTCCACTGGCTCTAGAAACGTCTGCGTTTTGCACAGACCTGCTGGAGTCCCATTCCGAGGCAGACGGGGGTGGGGGGCAGCGAGTCAGGAGGGGCAGCATCCCTGAGGGGTCGAGAGTTGACTCTGGGGCCAAACTCTGAGTTTGGAATCCTGGTCCACATCTTCTGTGCTGTGTGGCCTTTAGCAATTTACTTAACTTCCGTGGGCCGCTGTTTTCCCGGGAAATGGGAATACTAGTAAAAATAGCAAGAGCCACCTCATGGGGTTACTGTGGAGATGGCACGTGGTCATCACGACATGAAGGGTAGTAACGATTGTGTCCCTGAGGGCGGACTCCTTGGAGGAACAGCGCACCCTGGCCTTCTGGAGGGGACAGCGGACAGACCCTCCTCAACCAGATTCAACCCCCCAGCCATCTACGTGTCTTCATCCCAGAAACCACTTTTGACTAAGCATCCTGCTAAGAGCTCACTTTAGCTACATTTTCTCAGTTAATTTATGTCTAAATGTACTTTTATCTAAGAGTCTTAGTGTTTTATGGTTTTCTTTTCACATCATGAAAAGCAATGCATACTGCCTTAGCAGAAAATGAGTAAAATATAAAACGCACACGGATGAACAGAAGACCCCACCACCAGCGTTGGCCTGGGGTGGAGGTCAATCCCCGCTCCCCAGGTGCCTCTGAGAGCTATGATGTGCCTGCCCCCTCCCCCGCCTCCTGTAAGCACGCCCCCCATCCATGACGTCATCCTTCCTAGAGCCATCCCAAGCCCCTGAGCTGGGAGGAGCACAGACCTCACCATTCATTCATCTTCTCCTGGCTCTGTCATTTCTTCACTCTGTCACCCAGTCGACTATCTCAGGCCAGCAGGCCTGAGTCTGAATCCTAGCAGCCCTGTGACCCTGGCCCCCTTCCTCATCCGTTAAATGGGGCCAGGATTCCATAAGGATTCCAGAAGGATTCAAACACCACAAAGCCCTTCACATAGTGCCTGGCATACAGTAAGTGCTCAATAAGTGCACCAATAAATGTTATTCCTGGTGGGGGTGATGGTGGGACAGAGGAGGTGTTATCAAAGCCAACCACCAGCCTGGGCCCCTGAGGCTCAAGCCCACATGGGACCTGGGGTGAGGTGCCAAACACCACCGGGTCATCTCACCGGTGGGGCAAGGACCTGGCTCCAAGGGGGACATTAACCCCCTGGCACTTGGGCCTGGGCTGGAGTAGGGAGTGCAGGGAGGAGTTGCCCATGACCTGTGCGGGCAGGGGGCCGCGCCGACAGCTCATGATCCGGGTCCCCACCGTGCTCCCAGACCTCCTTGTGGCCAAGGGCAGAATGTCCTCGTCCCTCGATGTTCATGCAACAAGCCAGGCAGGTGTTGGGAGTCGGCAAACCCCTCAGAGTTCAGTGGAAACCACACAGAACCAGGTCCCCATGGGCCACTGTTTGGAAGACAGGACAACAGGGAGGACACACTCAGAGCAGGGGAGACTCTAGTCTGTAGTCCACGCAGCCCCTTGTCCAGGGGGACCCTCCGCTGAGCCAAGGGGTGCACAGCTCTACGGAGCGGGGCTTGCAGGACTGACCACCTCTGAGGGCTGCTGAGCAGAGTCAGTGGGGACAGGCTGTAAAGAACCAGGCACATAGTAAACATCCATACATATTTTGTATGTGTGAACGTGTGAACTTTTTTCAGTTCCATTCCGGGAAAAAAAAAAAAAAAAAGAGTGCTGCTTACCAAAACAGAACTCGGAGCCTCCTCCCTCTCCTCCTCCCTGCCCCGGAGTAGGAGCTGTCAGCAAGGGGTTAAAGAGCAGCCTTGTCAGCTGTCACTTGGTCGGGCTGTTTGCAAGAAGTGGGAACAGCCCTGCCAGTGGGAAGGGAAGTGCCCCCGGCCGCAGGCTGGGGATGCGCGTGCCCACGCCGCCCCCTGCTGGGCAGACGCGGAGTTGCAGGAGCAGAGGCGCGGCCCGCGGGGACTTGGGCGCCCCCCCCACCCCCCGGGTGAGGTTCCCCGCGGAGGGGGGCGCCGAGCCGAGCCGGGGGTCTCCGGGGCGTGGGTGAAGCGCCTCCCCTGCCAGCTCACGCCTTAAAGGAGAGGGGGCAGGGCTGACAGCGGCTGGGGAGCGCTGACGGAGGGCACCCTGGCAAAGGACGGCCCCACCCCAGCAAGGACAGGCCCGGAGAGGCGGGCGGCGCCCTCGTTCCCACTGCCCGGTGGTCCCTGAAAATGCCCACACCCACTCCCCCAGCGCCCGCTCCCCAAGACAGAGAGTGCAGTGAGATGGAGAGTAAAATTTAAAGAGGCACCAAAAAAAAAAAAAAAGCGTTCAAAATAAACCACATTTTAAAATTCGAAATCAGGGCGCCTGGGTGGCTCAGTCGTTAAGCTCCTGCCTTCGGCTCAGGTCATGATCCCAGGGTCCTGGGATCGAGCCCCGCATCGGGCTCCCTGCTCCGCGGGAAGCCTGCTTCTCCCTCTCCCACTCCCCCTGCTTGTGTTCCCTCTCTCGCTGTGTCTCTCTCTCTGTCAAATAAATAAATAAAATCTTTAAAAAAATAAAATAAAATAAAATGAAATTCGAAATCATTGCAGACATATCCATGATGAACAAAACATCGACATTTTAAATGAAGACAGGATCGGTATTACTGATTTTTCCCTTTGCCTGGGGCTCCAATATGGCTCAGCGCAGCGCCCTTACTTATCCATCTTTATTTAAAGCTTTGATGTTTTGTTCTTCATGGGGTTGGGTGTTGTTATTATTTTTTTTTTGCATTAATTATGATCCTTTAAAAATTGCATTAAAATATCATTTATCTTGATTACCGTTTCTGGCATCCGCTTAAATTTTTGCCCCAGGCTAGTGCCTTGCTCGCCTCCCGGTGGTCCACGCCCCACTGTGGCCCTCCCCCACTCCTGTTTGTGGCCCTCCCCCACTCCTGTCTCTCCAGGGGCTCTGCAGCCAGGCAGACCTGCTTCAGCGCCAGCAAGGCTTCTTACTACCACCTATACCACTCAGGGTAGATGACTGGACCTCTCTGACCCTCAGTCTCTTCCTCTGCCACCTAGAGAGGATCACAGTTGTTTCTACCACACCGGTTGTTGGGAGGATTAAATGAGCTAATGACGCGTGTGAAGCAATTAGCCTGAAGCCAGCATCTTTGGAAAAGCCTCGTGAGAGCCTTTGTTTTCATAGGAGGCAATTCAGAACCTAGCGATGGTTTGGAAGGATTTGTACATGCAGCCTGTTAGCAGGAAAAAAAAAAAAAAAAGTTCTAATTGTTGCAGATACTCAAGGAGAACCCAAAGCCTGGAGCAAAACATCCGTGCCTTTCCATCAAGTCACCGAACATCCGGTCGCTTCTGAACCCTCCTCTACCCGGCACCTGGCACGGAGGGGGGCAGAAGGGGGCAGACAGACCTGAGAGCCACTCCCCACTCCATCCTCACTCACCGGGACCCTTGGGACAGGTGACTTTGGCTCCCTGACCTTCAGCTTCCTCCTCTCTACAATGGGAGTGTGGCTGTCTCTCCTAAGGTCCTACAAGCAAGTGCTAGAAGAGTCCCTGGCACCAGGAGAGTGCTGGAAACCTTAGCTAACATTACCTTTATTAGTAGAATCGTAACTGATGCTGCTGGTGGAGAGCACGTGTGGCATCTCTGCACCAGGCCTGGCCAGCTCTGTGGCCTTGAACACATGCCCACATGACTCCAAGCCTCGGTTGCCTCGTCCACATGACGTACTCCTTCAAGGGGTTAAGTGAGAACATTCGCAGAGAACATCGAGCTCCCTGCCCGGCCCATAGAGAAGCTGCCCAGCCCCCTGCCCCCCAGGGGAAGGGGTGGGAGAACTGGCCTCTCTGGCCCTCAGAGGCCTCACTTCCCCGGCCCCCTGCACCCCAGGGGTACATCATTCAGACATGATGTGTGTCCCATTTTTATATGGTCAGCAGTCATCCGTGCAGTTTCTGGTAACAGGAGCTCACACACACTCGGTGGTTTATGATCCCTACAGATGGAATTACAGCTTTATTCTGTATAATTGGCCATGGATAAGCCCACATTTTATTTTTATTTATCATTATTGCTAATTATACAGGCAAACCCCTGTCATTTAGGGAAGCATATAAATCACATCTCAATCAGTTGTGCAGAACCAATTTCCAAAGGAAGGAAAGTCAACAGGCCCATCTGGCTCAGGAGAGATTTTACACATATACATTATATGCATACATATACATCCATATTGATAGATCAATGTATTTCTATTTCTTTCCCACCACCTCCAGTCTCCCAGGATTTGGGGGGATATTTTCAAAGGAAGTTGTGATGGGCAGACAGTTGGATGTCTCAACTTGTCCAGACTAGTCTCCAGGTATATGATCAGACACTAATTTAGGTGTTGCTGGTAAGATACTTTGTAGATGTGATTAAAGTCCATAATCAGGTGACTTTACAGAAGGGAGACTGTCCGGGATGCTCTGGGTGGGCCTGGTCTAATCAGTTGAAAGGCTTTAAGAGCTGGGCTCAGGCTCTCTGATAAAGAAGGAATTCTGCCTGTGGACAGTGGCCTCGGCCTGTGCCCAAGGGTCCCAGCCCTTCCCGATGGCCTGCCTCCTGTCCTGGGATGCAGGACCTACCTAGCCAGCTTCCATATGGCCTATGCAACCCTTTCCCCTAGTGTGTACCTCCAGCCGGTTTATTCTCTGGCTGAGAAGTCTCTGACTAAGACAAGGACCCTGGAGAATTGCAACCCACAAAACAGGCTGGATGTTCATGAGCTGAGATCTGGTCCAAACAATTTAAATGGAATTATTGAAGTTCTGTGAGTCAGTTGTACCCTTCTGAGTGTGGGAAAATCATTACAAAAATTCTCATTCTAAAAGGCCAGTAGCATATTCAAGATCTGTTAGCCCATCCTTTCAGTGGGGAAACTGAGGCTCAGGGAGGGTAGGGACCACCTTGAGACCACCCGGGAAGGCCCAAGCTCCCCTAGCTGTTCTGAAACATCAGGGCATCTTCTGTCCCCAGCCCGTCTCCCTGAACTCCAACTCAGCACAGCGACTCCATGAGGACCTCCCTGACCCTCAAAACATCTCCTTGCAGCTGGTGATTATAGGGTTCTTTACAGGATCTCTTGTGGGCACGCCCCCCTCCGCCACCGAGTATGCTCACCCTAGTGCCCCTGGATCCCAGACAGTGAGTGTTCAAAGCACATTTGCTTATTGAACTGATCGAGAAGCAGTCACCTGGCTGGCTGATTAGGCGTTGACCCGTCCCTCCATCACTGGGCAGAGATCTCAGGGCTGAGGCCCTGGGCCTGGGGGGGTCGGGCCCATCTAGCTCACCTTTGCACCTGGTCTAGCTCACCTGGGCACCTAGACAAGCCTCCTGGTGGCATCAACACCTCCTTCTCTGACCGCGTGCTCTGGGAGACCCCAGGCACCCCCCAAATGAAAAGAGAAACAAACCTCTCTCTCCAGATGCCCAACCCACCACACAAGCAGGCCGATGGCACCTCTTCTGTGGTCCTGGGCCTCTCATCTGCGGGCCTCTCTAAGCCCATCCTGTCCCCACCACCAGACTGTCACTAAGCCAGGCTGCCTGAGTTCAAATCCCTGCTCTGCCCCCTCAGGAGCTGTGTGAGCTGGGGCAGGTCACTTGGTTCTCCGAGCAGGGTTTCCCCATCTGTAAAACAGGGGTAACATGAACCCCTTCCTCACTGGTTGTCCTGAGGATTCGGTGGGTCAGCGCGGGTTTGTGGTAAACTCTCTGTGAATGTCCCCTCCTCCAGGAAGCCCCTGCCCCCAGCCACCGTAGCTAAGTAGCTTCCCCTGCTGCCCCCACACCAGCCACTCTGTCACACCGCCCTGTTTCTGTCATTGCTCTGATCCCAGTCTGGACTTTTCTCATTTACTTGGTGTGGAGCCCAAATCTCCCCACTCCTCTCAAGTCCCTGTGCTCCTTGAAGGGAGAGATTTCCAGATATTTAGTGCTGCATAACAAGCCACCTTAAAATTTAATGGCTTGGAATGATAGGCAAGCTGCTTGTCTCAGGGCTCTGGGCAGGGCCCTGCAGGATGACTCACCGAAGCTGCAGGTAGGGGGTGCCACGGCTGGGGCCCTGGGACCCGGGGCTGGCTGGGCCTCTCTTCTCTTACTCTGCCTCTGCCTCTGTCTCTATCTCTCTCTCTCTCTGTGGTCTCTCAGTTATCCTCTTTCCATCACAAGGTGGGTCATTGCACTTGAGCGCCTTGACTCCCACGTTCTCTGGGACCCTCTGCGCCTGTAGATGTTCCCCCCTTATTGGAAGACAAAAGCACACTCTTGCTAGAAGGACAGGCAGAGGCCCCAGAGGAGACTGTGGCCACATAAGCCAATGCCCACCCTCCTTAGATCGGCCCCTACCACCACAGCCTTAACCAGGACCAAATCCCAACATGGGGACACCGGTCTGCTAAGGGGGGCTATTTGTAGCAGGTGCTCTGGGAATGGAATCGGGGAGGGCGAAGCCTACAGCTGGGGGCGCAGGTGTCAGAAATCCCAGCAAGGGTCAGTGGCCTGCTGCCCAGGAGAAGTTTCGGAGGCCTCCTGATGCGGCCATGCTCGGACATTCCCTGCAAAGGGAAAGACAAGTCATCGCGCCTTGCCCCTTCCAGTTCTAAGAAAGAAGCTCAACGCCAGGAAGGCCTCTGCTGGTGGGGACAACACACTGCGCGCCCAGGAGTGCTGTGATGACCCGCTCATCGGGCCACCTGGAAGAGGCCCAGAGCCAGAAAGGACCCTGCAGTAGATCCAGGTTGCAGGTCAGGCTCCTTGGCAGCTTGGCCCACAGGACCCAAAAGATTCCATGGTGACTAGAAATAGAGAAAGATGCCGTGGGACCTCTCTGGCAAGCACCAGTGGGAAAGTCACGATGAAGACTTCTAGGTTCGAGATCAAGGCTGTGTCCTCTGTGGCCGCTCCCAGCACGCAGCCTGCTGCTGGTAGGGATGGAGCGTCTGACCATGGGACATGAAGGGACCACGCGGCCAGACCACCGAGCTCTAAGGCCAGATGGGTGCGGCGGCACCCCACCGTAGGCAGGAGGAGGTACCTCCAGTTGGGGGCACGTGCAAGACCAGAGGACACACAAAGCCTGCGTGAGCGTCTGGATGTCCAGACCACATCACCCACCAGCACTGGGCCCGCACAGGGGTCATTGGCCACCTTCTTAAAGGTGCTGGTCCATACGTGGTGGCTGGAGGAATGTGTTTGGTGCGGCAGGGGTGCATGGAGCAGTGTCTCTCACACCCGGCCGTGGTCACATATGGGCAGGGACTGCATCCCTGGTCTGCTAAGGATGTGATACCAGGAGCTCAGAAACCTCCCCGCCCCGTCCCGGAATGAGCATCTGGGTCGCCCCGCCAGGCAAGCGCCTAGACCTGCAGAGGAGCCAGCCAAAGGGGGGGGGGCGGTGTCTGGAGAGTATCTGATGGGGGAGGGAGAGGGTCCTGCCGCAGGGCCCGCTGCTTCTCTCACCCAGCTTCCCCTGAGGGAGGTCCTTCAAACTCGGACCTGTCTGAGCCACGGCTGGTTCCAGGCAGCAGGTGAAGGGAGCAGCAAACACAGAAGGCAGCCCGTTCAGAAAGTCCTAGAATGTCTTCAGGATGATGAAATCTATTGAACAACAGATATCTCTGGGTAGAGAGGAACTTTGGGTAACTGAAAAGCAGGAGGTGAATTAGGACATTTGAAAACACACACAAGGAAACTAAACCAACAAGGAAAATGGTTGCTAGTAACCCCGGGAAAAACAGAGTCGGACAGAAAAGTAAAAACTGTCCTAGTTTACCACGTGGCACAGTCCACCTACAATTCCATTTTGGAAACACTGACTAGTGATCTGTAACTCAAAGGGGGTAGGACGGGAAGCAAGCATGCCGGGGGGGTGGGGGAGAGAAAGAGCAAAATCCTGCTTCCAAGCCAGAAGCCTTTGGTAACATCTAGAACTGCGTGATCGGGAAGCAACGAGAGCAAACCAAGCACGTGATTTAGGAAAATGCTGAAAAGAATCAGGGAAAAGTATTGGAAGGGGGTTCCTTGATGGGGCAAGAGTGATGGATACTGCCTATTCCACCCCCCCCAATAACCTCTGTGGAAGTATTTGGCTCTCAGTGCAGCAATTACTTCGATTAAATATAAATTAAGAAATAAGACTGTCCCTTTCAGTTCCAAATAGCTCTATTTAAACAGTGCTAAGCACTCAAACACATGCCATGTGCTCAACAGTCTGTGGAGGAAGTGAATGAATGTTCCGCTCGGAGCTGTCCCCGCAACGTGGCTCCAGTGGGGGAGGCGGGTGATGGAATGCTGGGGTTCAGCTCCTCTCTCCCATCTCCCCCCCGACACTGGTGTGGGGGGCCAGGAGGGGAAAGCAGAAGCAGCTCTGTCCTGAGGAGGTCAGCTCCACATCTTGTGTCTGATTCCAGCTGGTGGCATCTTGCTGAGACCCCAACACACACCTCTGTCCCCCATACTTCAGGGATCTTTGTAGGTGAGATCTCCAATTTTGTTGACTGAGCCAGCTCCAGGGTGCCATTCCCCCCTCCCCGCCCCCACTCTCGGGAGCATGGAGCATAGAAGGGGTCTGCTCACACCACTCCATTTCTGCCCAGCGCTCTGCCCTCAGCTCTGACCAGGGCTGAGTGGACGCCCAGCTGGGGAGAGAGGGCGGCCTCCCACTTTGCGGACACCCCACCTTCCTGTGCTTCTCCTGAGCCTCCCTCTTTTGTGTTGAGGAGGAAAACCTGCTGAGATTGAGTCCCTAAGAAAAGAGGGACCTGGCAGGTGTCAGAGACTTTTACTACATTTTCGTATAATCGGATGCTCTCACAAATATTTTATGTTTAACAATAAAGCTGGACCTGAGAAAGACATCTTAAAAAGGAGAAAGTGAGGTCTCAATAAATCCTACTTTATTTAGGGAAAGGGAAACTTACCTTGATGTTATCAACAGGAGAGGAGGAAAAAATAAACACTATTGATTTGGTCATTATCAGGAAAGTGTCTTCTCAAAGGCCATTTTTGGTTCTCATTGTAAACGAGTACAGTGGGCAGGATTCTAAGACGACCCACGAATCCTGCCCCCAGTGTCCACACCCTGGTGTTGTCCCTTCTTTGGAAAGTGGGCAGGACCTGCAACTTGCGTCTACCCTTCAGAATAAGGCAAAGGTGAGGGGATATCACCTCCAGGATTATGTTATATGGCAAAAGTGAAGGGTCATTGCAGGCATAATTAACATCCCTAACCAGTTGCTTTGAGTTACTCAAAAGGCAGATTATCCTTGGTGGGCCTGACATAGGCCAGTGAGCCCTTTAAAAGAAGGTTTAGAGGTGAGAGTCTCTCGTTCTCTCTCTGTGTGTCTCTCTGTCTCCCATCTCTCTGTCTCTGTCTCTCTCTGTCCTGCTGCCTTCGTAGAAGCAAGCTATCATGAATTCTACAACCACAAGGAACTGCATTCTGCCAACAACCTGACGAAGCTGGGAAGCTCCGACCCTAGTCAGGTCTCCAGATGAGATCGCAGCCAGACTGGCACTTTATCTCATTCTCGTAAGATCCGCAAAAGAGAAGCCGAATAAGCTGTACCAGACTTTTGACCTGAGAACTGTGGGATAACAAATGGGTGTTGTTTTAAGCCACTAATTTTGTGCTAATTTGTTACACAGCAATAGAAAGCAAACATAATGAGCCAATTAAGATCGCTTTAAAATGCAACGAAGTAAATGATTGCACTAAGATCACTCACACACCTACAGGACAAGTGGGGAAAATGTCCTCACCCCACACCCAAGTGCCCTTCAATAACACGCTGAGTGACAGGCTCGTAGAGGGAATCTGAAAAGCGCCATGTCTCTCGCCACTCGGGTGGGAATGAAGATGCTGAGCTCTGGAAAATATTGGACCCTCAAAAGGCCTGGTGATGACAAGGACACTAGAGGAGACCTAGGTGAAGAGTTCACGTAAGACTGATGGATGAAACGTGAGAAAGGGAATTTGCCATGTTCCCAAAGTGATACCTCCTGTGTTGTATGATTTTAAACATGCACATATTACTAGTTAAATAAACATGATGAGTGGGCATTTGACTACTTCATCTACATCTCAGCCAATCTGCTGCCTCTTCTTACATCCTAGTGGGAAAAGGGGGAGAGTCCCCTTCTGTTTCAGGTCCCCATATATGCAGGCATATATGGTGATTGTTGTCAATGAATTCATGGGTGTCTGTTTCCCAAATGGAGGGGGGAGTCGCCACTGGGAAGGAGGGGAGCTGGGACACAAAGCAACCACATTCGCCCCGAAGACCATCCTTTTGAGACCACTGTAGACATACATGGAGGGAAGGAAGTTTCCAGAACCACAAGAATCCGCAGGTGACAGGGACATCGAGGTGGCCCCAGGCTCTTCTGCTGGAATCACAAGGCTGAGACCCGCCCCCCAGACTCCCATAAATCTCCTGGTTCAGGTGCTAAGACTCGTGCCTCTCCCCCAGCTCATCCCTGAAACTCTGTCACCTCCCAGAGATAACAGCTTGGCTTTCAGGACAATTTCAGTTGTGTTAATGGAAAAAAAAATATCTCTGAATGAAGGCTTTTAATGACCAGCCATACATTTCTCATTCTCCAGCCCATAGGGATATGGATCTTGTCCATTTACTGTCCCCACTGTTATTTGGGGTAATGTGTCCCAAGAACCTAATTCTCAGACCATAATGGCAGAGAGAACCCATTTGGGGGCCACATTTTGAGCTAATGATATATACTCATTTAGGGTATGGACAGCTAAAAGCTAAAATGCATGGTGAGGAAATTACTGTCAAATTCTGCTTTTTCACTTTTAAGCTCCAGAGATCACAAGAGTTGTGAAAAGTTCTCAAAGTTTGATAAAAAGCCACACATCAAGTTTAATTCCCAAACTAGGTCAACTTAGGAAAAGAAAGAGATGTTGCCCTCCCTTTTTTTAATTATAAAAGAATTTAATGAATAAAAAATTTATTCTTGGGGTGGCTGGGTGACTCAGTCAGTGAAGCATCTGCCTTCGGCTCAGGTCATAATCTCAGTGTCCTGGGATTGAGCCCCTTGTTGGGCTCCCTGCTCAGCGGGGAGTCTGCTTGTCCCTCTCCCTCTGCCTCTCCCCCAGCTCGAGCTCTCTCTGTCTTTATCTCAAATAAATAAATAAAATATTTTTTTTAAATAATTAAGGGGCACCTGGGTGGCTCAGTTGGTTAAGTGTCTGCCTTTGGCTTAGGCCATAATCCTAGGATTCTGGGATCAAGCCCCGAGTCCAGCTCCCCGCTCAGCAGGGAGTCTGCTTCTCCCTCCACCTCGGCCCCTGCCCCCGACTCGTGCACACATGCTCTCTCTCTCAAATAAATAAATAAAATATTTTAAAAAGAAGGTATTCTTCCTACACCACACCCTCTCCTTCAGGAGACCGCCTCCCGCGTGCCCCCCACCCCGAGGTCCCGGGTATGGACAATCCTGAGCCAGTCATGGTACCCCTCCTCCAACATGTGTAGGGGGCAGGCCATGAGCCAGGTCAGCCAATCAGAAGGCTCCATCCTGCTGGGCATGTGACCCAAGCGGGCCAATCAGGGACTTCCCTGGGACTTGATGCCAGGAGAGTTTCTCATTCTTGAGCAGTGAAGGCCAGGTAGGCTGGAGCTTCTGCAACCATTGTCCCCAGTACACGGAGGGACCCGACTGCAGGGAAATAGGGACACAAACGTGAAAGCAGACCTTAATGGAGCTGTGAGAGAAAGAGAGAGAACAATGTGGGTGACACCACTTGACTCCCTGGAGCCTCTAAACCCAGCGGCACCCCTGACTTCTCCGTTTGGTGAGCCAACAATGTCCAATGGGGGCCAGCGCCAGTCTGAATGGACTTTCTGTCAGTTACACCAGAAACGTCCGAGTGATGCGGGGATGCGGGCAATTTCTGTCCCTCCTTCGCTCGGGACGCAGAGACGCAGTCCCGCTCCGTGGGGAGCACAGATGAGAGAGGCGGCAGGTGTCACACGAGGTGGCCCCAGGGGCTGGTCGCTAACAGGGGCGATTAGCACCATGGAGGAGAAGTCGGGGTCCTCGGGGGCACGTGTGATGGGGGCCCCGCCCCCGACTGGGGTGCTCGGGGAGTCTTCCTGCAGAAATGACCCAGGAAATTCGACAACAGCTCCCGCACTCCCTGCTTTTGTCCCGTAGGATACTCTTTTTTGTGTTCCAAAGTCATCAGGGATGCTGCGCTGGGGGAAAACAAACATTGTCTCTCCTCTCTCGAGAGAAACCTCTGCTTCGTCCTGCGCGGAGAGAAACACTCTTCGCTGCCGCAGAAGCCCAGGGGTACAGAGGAGCCGCCTGAAACAGTCTGGAGGGACGTGTGCTCGCCTCCCCCCACCCCAGCCCCAGAACGGACTGCTGCGCATCCCCCAGGAGGACACGCGGGGCCCGCTGGGCTGCAGGCACGTGCACGGCTCCCCACGGTGGCTCCAACGTCCCCCCACGCCATTCGGGGTCCCACACAGCGAATCCCCAGAGAAGGTTTACTTCCAAAGGAGCCAGCAGCCAGTGGCCACGGAAACTTGAAAAAGCGCCTGAGGGTTGGAGCACAAACACTGGCCTTGGGGGGTGGCAGCCCCAGCCCCGCATCCCGGTTGTCGGCCAAGTGCACAGGGTTGCCTGCCCCCGCAGAGTGGCTACCTCGCATCGGGTGGGCCCGTCTCTCTAACAGGGAGCCCCTCCTCGAAGGCAGCAGGACATGGTGCAGAGCTGGCCCCGTGGTCTGGGCCACACCCTCTGGACACACTCTTGTCCCCCTTGCTCCAGCCACACCAGCGTCTCGCCAGTGCTCACACACACAGACACGTGTGTACACACAAGCAGACACACGCACGCACACAGACGTGCACGCACATGGAGACACACATGGACACGGGCACCGGTGAGCACACACACACAGCACTCACACATGGGCAGACATGGGCATGCACGCACAGACACGTGTGCAACCGCAGACATGCACGTGTGTGCACACACACAAAGATACACAAATAGGCGGACACACAGACGGCAGCAGTGTGTGAGGGGCTGAATGTGAGAAGGAAGCAGGGAGGAGGCACAGATCCAAGGTGAAGAAGGGACACGATGGCCACTGACACTTGGGGGTCACCGTGGCTCCCTGTGGTGGGTGATGGGATCGGGGCCCCCGCTTGCACTAGCCCGGGATTCAGCCGCCGCTGTTGGACAAACTGGATTCGCATTGGCGCTCGTCCTGAGCTGCCTGAGCCTCAGGGGCTCTTCCTGCAGGTGGGGAGAGGGCAGGAGCGGCCTCAGGGCTGCGGTGAGCCCTCCAGGGAACTTTGGACCCGAAGGTCTCAGCACAGCACCTGTCACAGGCAAGCCCGCGTGCTGGCTAGAAGTCCTAGTGGTAACACAGAGAAACACTGTGTCTGGATCAGAGCGAGGCGAACAGGCAAGCGGCATGGTCATCTCAGACTGGCGGGCTCCCTAGAAACTCTGTAAGACGCTGGGCCAGGTCAGCCCCCTGGGGACCCCTGACAGCACACAGGAGTGTCAGGGTCTTGTCCTCCCCTCCCCTGCAGCCCAGAGATGGTGGCCGCTGTGGCAGAGCCCAGGGCCACCAGCAGAGGGCAGTGACGGCCAACAGATAGACCCGTTCAGGAGCCCAGGTGTGACAACCCCGAATCTCCCAGAAATTGTTTGTGCTTTCCTGGGGCCCCGGGGGACAAGGGCACATCTCGGTGATACTGGGAATGGAAGCCACCCCACCCGGACCTCCAGGTTGATGAGAGATGGAAAGCTGGGAGGGTGGGGCGGGGGGGATGGGCCTCAGCAGGATTCATTACACCTATTTGCACAAGAAGGAAGGGGGACTGGGGAGGCATCATGGGGCTGAGAGCACACTCCTTGGAAAGCAGAGTTCACCCTCCTCCATGGGGGACAAAGGCAGCAGCCCCGGGTCGAGGCCTTGGCCCTGCTCCTTCCCTGCCCACCTGAGGGTCTTGGGTAAGGGGAATGGAAGGGCAGGCCATTTGCTTCTCCAAAGACCCCGACTCCCTGCACCCACTCTCCGAGTGCTTCCTTGGATTCTCACCGGCCTTCTCCCCAGCCCCTCCAGCTTCCCAGCCCGAGATCTCAGGCGCTCCCAAGCACTTGGACACCCATGCAGCCACGTGCCCCCCAGGCCCAAACCCAGGTTTGTAGCCCAACCTAGGTGCTGCTTCCTGAATGTCCTGCTGGGCCTGAAACTCAGCTCGTCCACACTGGCCCCGTCACCTTCACCCTTCACACCCTCCCATCCCACTGCACCCCATTCAGCCCGTCCTTCCTCTTAGTTTCTCCCCTGTTGGGTCAGAGCATCCCCGAGGACTCAGCCAGCCAGGGACCCCATTCACCAGCACATCATCATAAATATTCACGGATTAACTCAACTGCTTTTCTACAGAGAAGTTCCCTTTCTCTTGAAATCCACAACTTTCATCTGTTAAGTATCTGCTGGATGCCTTAAATACGGCTTTATTGAGAAGTAATTCACGTACCACAAAGATCACCCATTTAGGTATACAACTTAAATGTCTTTAAAGTAGACAGTTCAGGGGCACCTGGGTCACTCCGTCAGTTGAGCTCTGACTCTTGGTTTCGGCTCAGGTCATGATCTCAGGTGGGGCCATGAGATCAGGCCCTGCAGCGGGCTCCACAGTTGGTGGGGAGTCTGCTGGAGAATCTCTCCCCCTGCCCCTCCCCTTGCTCACACTCTTCTCAGTCTCTCTCTCTCTCTCTCTAAAATAAAACAAATAAAATCTTTAAAAAAAATTAAAAATAAAAATAAAGTATACAGTTCAATGGGTTTTGGTGTTTTTACAGAATTATGTGCCCATTGCCATAGTCTGATTCTGGAACATTTTCATCACCCCAAAAAGAAGCTCCATCCCCATGAGGGATCACTCTCCATTCCCCCTTCCCAAGCAACCACTGATCTACTTTCTGTCTCTGTGGATTTACCTATACCGGACATTTCATAGCAGTGAAATCCTACAGTGTGTGGCCCTTTGTGACTGGCTCCTTTCACTTACCGTCATGTTTTTGAGGTTCTGCCATCTAGATACCCTCCACGAAGACGCCCATGAGGTGTTAAACTGGCTGAGATTTCTGTTCCTTCCTTCACGCAGCTCCCCTCAATGAATGAGCTGGATAAGGACTTATAATGGCAACCATAAATAGTTCACTTTGACAGGCAGAAGTAAGGGCCGCTCTAAGGAACATGCCAGGCCAACGATGAGGAGCAGGCTGGGGGCGCAACCATGAGTCTGCAAAACGGGATGGTTGGTGGGGTCAGCCAGGTGAGGAGAAGCAAGGAGAGCATCCAGGCAGAGGGAACCATGTGTGCAAAGGGCCTAAGGAAGGGAGCAAATAAAAGAAGTTGCAGAGGAAAGGAACATGGCCCAGAACAAGACCCACAGGAAGTCGGTGGGGCATGAAGAGCCCTGAAGCCTTCGGTCAGGAGCCTCAACTTACTTTGCAGAGCAATGGGGAGTCATTGAAAGTTCGCAACAGAAGAGAGATGTCGCACAGCTTTGCTTTTCAGAGACCATTCTGAAGGCTGGGCAGAGAAGGGAGGGCCCCAGGGAGACGCGAGACACCTCCCAGCGGGGTGAGCCTTGGGGCTGGAGCGTGGGGCAGCTCATGCCACAGGCCTTGGCAACAGGCGGACATGGGGTGAGGGACAGGCGGGGGAGTGGGGTTCTGCTCGGAGACGGGGCACCATCCAGACAGTAGTTGGCCTGATTTTTGGCCAGAGCAGCTGGTGACTCCCTAGCGCAGCTTGGCAGTGAACTTTCACGGGCCCTTCAGCAGCCCGCGCGCGCTGCCGCATCATTTAGAAGGCATCTGCTCGGCTCCTCCGAGTGGCTGCCACCTCGCCACTTCGTGTCCTCAGCACACTGGCACTGTTGTAAAATGAGGCTCCGCTCCCAGCCAATGCATTAAACTTAAATGTTTTCTGTAACCAGCGCACTCTGAGCCTGCTTTAATTCCCACCTGATTTATCTACCCAATTTATCACCAGGCCTCGATTCAATCAATACTGGCTGAGATTCAGCCGGAAGAGGCGTCTGATTTATGTATGCAGACACTCCTGGGGTGATTTGAGATTCCACTCCTGCACCACAGTGCCCCCCATCTCCCAAATTGATGGGTCGACCTCGCTGCAGGGCAAACCAGCCTCCGCATCCAAATGACGGAGCAGAGATGGGCCAGAGGCACCCTCTCCCTTCCCAAAGGGGCCTGCAGTCCTTGTTCCTGGACTGCCCTGGGCTGGCCCTGACCTCAGGACCCCCTGGGAAAGAAAAGTTTCACAAACTACGAAGGCTCTGCGTTAATCTGAGCAGAAACAGGCCCTGGGAAGGGGGAAGACATGCGTGCCCTCTGTGAATTGTGTCTTGCTGCCCTAGGATCAGGGTCTCAACTAGATTCTTATCTTTTGCTCTGGACACATGAAAACAGGATGTTGGGGTTTCTTGTTCCCAAGGATTTAGCAAAACTTCTGCTTAAAAAAAAAAAAAGTAAAGAAAAGAAAAAAGATGCCAGAAGAATTTTTTTCCTTCCAGAAGGAGGGTCATGGGGTCTGAAACCAAATATAAGAGGTCAAGGTCTTCCCTCTTGAACTTTCTCTGGCAAAAGTTC
The DNA here is from genome assembly GCF_002201575.2 of Neomonachus schauinslandi. Lineage (NCBI taxonomy): Eukaryota > Metazoa > Chordata > Mammalia > Carnivora > Phocidae > Neomonachus > Neomonachus schauinslandi. Next base: position 133,453,902 of record NC_058412.1, read on the forward strand.
AATAGAATCATATCCGCTGGTTCTAATTCTAAACTTCCTGAAGGGGGAACAGCAGGAGGGTTTGCTCAATCTATAGCCTTTCTCAAAATAAATCACTAGCAGGTCATGGCAGCAGTAATTATTCTGATATTGCTTGGTATCTCCATGTTTTTCCCTCTCCCCTTTCTTTAAGCAGACTTGGAAATGCCTTTGGGCAGGAAGAAAATTTTTAAAAGCTTGAACCATTTATCTAGCACTAAATGCTTTCAGGGACCCACAAGTTGTGTAAGTGGGTGGCAAGGCTCGGGGAGAGGGGGGAGGCAGTAGGGAGTGGTAGGGCCTAGGGCAAACTCAGGAAGGAGGAAGCCGCTCTCTACCCGACCCAATCGTTGCCTGGGAGGGGGAAATCCAAATACTAGGGTCCTTGGTCTTGCCAAAGGCTCTTGGGACCCCCCAAAAAACAGGCACATGCATCCTGTGCCATCAGGCCATGTGAGGACCCCCGATGTCCCAGGACCACTGGAATCTGGTCAATGACTCTAATCCCACCCCTAGAGGGGCAGAGTCCATAAGGCTGACTGAGGCTCAATTTACAGTAGTCCAATGGGATGAGGCTCCCAGAGTCAAAATTCATTTTTCATCAAAGTAATATTTTCCCTTCTGCTTTTTCCCTCATGACCCGCCCCCCACCAATGTGGGAAACAAGCATTTGGTGCCACCACCCACAAGAAGAAGGGATGCTCTGCAAGCTGGAGGAAAACCAGAGTCGGTTCTTGGCCTCTGAGTCTCAAAAGTCTCATCCTTAGAGAAGTAGGGAGCCATCAGGGAGATCGGAGCTGGGGGCAGTTCTGGAAAGAAAAACAAGCTTCGTAGAAAACTTACCCTCCCAGAAGCCTGCTTCTCCCTCTCCCACTCCCCCTGCTTGTGTTCACCTCTCGCTGTGTCTCTCTCTGTCAAATAAATAAATAAAATCTTTTAAAAATAAAGAAAGAAAAGAAAACTTACCCTCCCATCTCATTCATCCCTGAGCTAGGCAAAGTTTCTCCAGAAGTGGGTGGCTGGGAGGAAGGGGCCCTCTTTTCAGGAAGAAGCCCCTTGGAAGAGGACAAGACCCCCACAAGGATATGGCTTGCCAAGAGTTTCTAAGGCACAGAGGACATGAGTCTGCCTCCCAGAGATGCTGTGGCAAGAAGTGGGGACTGAGTGGGTACTGAGATGTCCATTTCTAACGAACTGCTAGGTGAAGCCAGGCCGCTTCTGCAGGGACTGCACTTGGAGTAACGGGGTTCTAGGAGGTGTCCAGGGAAGACCTAAGACCTGGAACATGTTGCAAGAATCCCAGCGGTTTGCCCACAAACCTGACTGCTGGCCAAAGCACAAATGCTGCCTCCCTGGAGGGCTTCTGGTACATTCTCTATCTGGGAATTAAAGTTAACTGAAAAAGCGTAGAATCAAGGTTTTAAAATATAAGCCCTTGCTCTTAAGTTAGATTGTGGCGATGAGTGCGCAAGTCAGGAAATTTACTAAAAATCCTTGAATTGTACACCTAAAACAGTTCTAATTTGGGGTTATGTAAATTATTTCTCAGTAAACCTGTTTTTTTTTTTTTTAAATGTGCAACACTCCAGTGGCCAAATTTGAGATTATCTGAGCATCTAGAATATAGTAATAACAACTGTAATTGGTTGAAACACATTGAAGATATAAATATCCAAGCATCCATAATGATTAAGGACTAAGCATTTTCCCTGCCTCTTCACTTGGAACTGCCTTTTAGGAAAAGCAGACAGCTCCAGAGGATGAAAGAATGCTCGTTTTTATAGAAGAATGCCAGCTAAAGAAATGTAGAAGGAATGACAGAAGGTCACCACTTTGCCACCCCCCATGGAAGAACTGGCTCAGTTGGGGGTATGAGTTTGTTCAAGGGAGGATGGAGGCAAAACCACAATGAGATACAACTTCACACCCACGAGGATGGCTCCGATCACGGCAGACAACATGGGGAAATCAAAACCCTCGCACACTGTTGGTGGGAATGTAACATGGTGCAGCTGCTTTGGAAAACTCTCTAGCGGTTCTCCAGATGATTAAACATAGAGTTCTCATATGACCCAGCAACTCCACTCCCAGGTGTACATCGAGAATTGAAAATATTTGTGCACATGGGGCGCCTGCGTGGCTCAGTCCATTACGCGTCCGACTCTTGATTTAGGCTCAGGTTACGATCTCAGGGTCCGGGGATGGAGCCCCACGTCAGGCCCTGTGCTCAGCACGGAGTCTGCGTCTCCCTATCCCTCTGCTCCTCTCCCTGCACTCGCTCTCTCTGTGTCTCGCTCTATCTCTATCTCTAAAATAAATGATAAATAAAATCCGAAATGTCCAGAATAAGTAAATACCTAACAATGGAAAGATTAGTGGTTGTCAAGGGCTGGGGGCATAAGGGGATGAGAAGTACCTGTTTCCTGGGTATAGGGTCTCCTTTGAGAGTGATGAAAATGTTCTGGGACCAGATAAAGGTGAAAGTTGCACAAGTCTGTGAATGTACTAAAAACCACTGAATTGTACACTTTAAATGGGTGAGTTGTATGGCATGTAAACTCTATCTCAACAAAGCTACTTTTTAAAAAGGCAAGTAGGAGAACAAATATTGGATGATCCCACTTCTGTGAAGTACTCAGAGCAGTCAAATTCGTAGATACAGAGAGTAGAATAGTGGGTGCTAGGGCTGGGGAGGGGGGAGGAGGAGTGAGTGGGGACAGTTTCAGTTTGGGAAGATGAGAAAGTTCTGGAGATGGATGGTGGTGACGGTTGCACAATAATGTGAATGTACTTAATGCCCCTGAATTATACACTTTAAAATGGTTAAAATGAGGGGCTCCTGGGTGGCTCAGTCGGTTAAGGGTCTGCCTTCGGCTCAGGGTCCTGGGGTTCCCTGCTCAGTGGGGTCGGGTTCCCTGCTCAGTGGGGAGTCTGCTTCTCCCTCTGCCCCTCCCCCCGCTTGTGCTCTCTCTCTCTCTCTCTCTCTAATAAATAAATAAAATCTTTAAAATAAAATAAAATGGTTAAAATGGTAAATTGTATGTCATATTTGTTTTACCTTAATAATAAAAAAGGTAGATAGGGAACAGGGTATTCACAAGGTGTGAAGGAATCCTCCCCAAAGGACCTGCTGGTCCAAAGGAGGAAACATAACTTCTCAGTTATGTTTCCTCCTTTGGAGGAAACGGCCACCATCACCACCTGAACCCTGAGCTCGAACTTCTACCCCCGACGGTGGGACTGCCTGCAGGCATTCCTTGTGATGTACAAGAGGTCGGCCATGAAGTAATCTGGTAGAAATGGTCAACCTGGGTATGATCCCACTGGAGGTCCCGCATCCAGGAAGCAAGGAGACAGGGGAACAAGCGAAGGGACACCACGTGGATGCCCAGACACACTCAGGATGCAGGACCTTCCACAGGTCACCTGGGCAGGCCTTCACCATAGGCCAGTGCCACCAAACTAGAGCGTGGGGTTAAAAAGGACTCTAGACAAAACCACCCCGTGCAATGGCTAAATGAAGGGAACCCAGTATGGAAGAGCTTGCTGGGGGCAACTGGGGAGATTGGCACGCAGACTGGCCATGAGATGCCATAGTCAGCTGGAAAACAGCCCCCAAAGATGTCCACATGCCCATGACTCTGGCAAAACAGCTCTCCAGAGGAAGCAGACGGGGCCGAAGTGAGTAGCTATCCTACAATCTGCTTGTTCTAGTCTTTTTTTTTTTTTTCATGCTTAAACTTTTCTATAATACAAAGGTTTTTAAAGTCTCAATGCAGGAAAGGTTTCACCAGTTTGGGGATTTGGGCCTGGGCACTGAGGGGGCGGGGGACCTCCGGAAAAGGCTATGAGCCCCAATCCCACCCCGGGCGGCCCCTCCATCCCTGGGCCCCTCCGAAGGCCTTCCCTGGAGCCGGCACCTTTCCCTGCTGCCCCGTGTCTCCCACTCGGCCTCCCCGGTCCTTCCTATCGACACATAAACGAGCTCTACTGTCTCCCATCTTTAAAACAACGCCTCCCTGCTGCACCATGGGGTCAAACTTCCCGAAGGGTCGTCCTCACCTGCAGGTTCCCCTCCTTCAGTTTGGCTGCGGGCTCTGCAGCCACTTGGGAAAGGAGCCCAGTCCCCCACGTGCCACTGAAGCTGGCCTTGCCAGGGACAGTCGTGTGGCCACGTTGGATGGCGTCTCTCCACCCCCAACCAGCGGACTCCTCAGCAGCTTTCGACTCTGAAGACCATGCCCTCCACCCTCCTGAGCACCTGCTCTCCTTTTTTGCTGCCCTCCCCCACCCTGCTTTACCTGGACTCTATCAGGAGCCCTGGACCGCTTCTCTGTTCTACCCAAAGTCTTCTCTCTCTTAGCTCCACCTGCTTACTGACAACCACCAAGCACACATGTCCGCCAGCCCCTCTCCTGGGAGCCCCAGCCCTATGTGCCCAACATCCCACACAGCGTCCCCGTGGGTGAGTGGTAGGCACCCCCAAACAGAACCCCTGGGGCAGGTAGGGTGGTGGGCCCTCAAAAGATATGTCCACCTGGAACCTGTGAATGTGAATTTACTTGGAAAAAGGATCTTTGCAGATGTGATGAGGGGTCTTGAAATGAGATCCTGGACTAGAGTGGCCCTAAGTCCAATGACAAGTCCTTAGAAGAGAAGGGAGGACAGACAGATGCACAGAATGAAGCCATGCAAACACTGGAGGGACAAGCCGAGGGACATCTGGAACCAGCAGACGCTGGAAGGGGCAAGAAGGAGCCTCCCCTGGAGCCTCCAGAAGGAGCTCGGCCCTGCTGGTGCCCTGATTTGAGACTTCTGGCCTCCAGAACTGGGAGAGCCACCAGGTCCACAAGTAGCTACCAGAAATGGTACACTGACAGACAGCCCCCCAAGTGCCCACGCCGTTCACAACAAATCTTGGAAAACGGCACCACCACCCGCTTGACTGCTCAGTCCTGTGTGTCTGAGCCTCGCTTCACCCCCATTCCCAAGCTCCTGTCTCTGGAATCTGCCAGCAGCACCTGGTCCAGCCACGGACCTCTCTCACCTGGACACCAGCAATAGCCTCTAGCGCCCTATCGGCTCCCACTCTTGCCTCTGGCAGACTATTCTCTTAAAACCATGTGATAGTTCACATCAGGCCCCCTCCTAAACCTTCAATCACTCCCCATTGCACTTGGAACGAAATTCAGACCAGGGCCTCTGGGAGGGAGTTAGATATGGATCCCAATTCTTCATCCCTCTCAGCATCCAGCCCCTGCCATGGCCTCCTCGGGGGTGAGGTTCATTAATTGCTGGCCCCTTGACTTTGAACTTGACCGCTTGACTTGCTTGTTCAGTGATTTATGGCCAGGAGTCCCCGTTGGGCGGCTCTGAGCTCGTACCTCCAAGGAGCCCCACCGACTCCACGTGCCCTCACCTGCCTCAGTGGCAACGAGACCACGCCCAGCCACCCTGCTGATCCACGGAGGGCGAGAGGCCTGAGGGGCGGGGCCGCTCCAGCCAAGCCCCGGCCGGAGCAGTGCCCCCCAGCTGCCCTAGCAACACACGATCAGAACTCGGTCCCCGGTGGTTCTGCAGCAGGGTAGCTGACTCGTACAGCCTCTGAGGCTCCTCCCACCTTTCTGCCCCATCTCACTCCTCTTGCCCTCGTTGATGACTGTGCTCTCATGTTAATGGTTTCTGGAAGGTTCTAAGCCTGCCCAGATTTAATTCCTTCCCTAAAACGGCAGCTTCATGAGGCAGGGACAGACTGGCCTGCCGCTGTTTCTCAGAATGTCGAATAGGATGTCTCCTGTTTTCTTGGAATTTCAGCTGAAGCCCGTGGCTGAAGACAATATGTGATACATCCCCCATCTTCCGAAGAGAGGCACTTACCATTCAGGTAACACCCAGACTTGCTAAGAGAGAGCCAAAGCCACTTCTGAGACCCACACACTACTCCAAAGAAAATAACTAGCCACTATTTTCTAGAAGGTTAGAAACTCAATGCAGGGAGTGAGGATTTCTTGTGGGGGGAGTTGTCTTCTCACAGGGGGCTCTGGGCATCTCTCCACTCTCCCCACCACCGAAAGCCACGTGAAGAGCATCTAGAGACACCTTCACAGGGACTGAGGAGGCCCCAAGGGGGCCTGACATCTCACTGCCCGCCCAGGGGAAGGTTTGCCAAGCCGATTCTAGATCAGGTTCTTGGCAGCAGCCCGTACTTCAAGAATCCCATAGGAAAAGGGCAAGGACTATGTTCCCATGGGCCAAGTGCACACATAGGAGGCAGGTAAGGGGACAGGTCCCATCTTGAAAGCCTCGTCCTACCCAAGAGTATCGCCTGCCCCTGCAACACACAGAGGCTGGGTGGTGAACAGTCAGAGGGAGGAGGGTGGGTTTTATGAGGTCAGCAGGGGATCACCATTGTAAGAGTCCCAAGTGGGGGGTCTCCGAACACACACTCGGTGCCAGGCAGAGAGGTTGCACGTGGGGGGAACCACGCACAACCTCTCTGCCTGAGCCCTGTGTCTTGGGCCCATCCCAAAGACGTCAGAAACAGCTGCGAGAGTGGACAGGCGTGGGGGGCAGAGAGCGAAAGCACACAGCCCACAGCCACCAGCCCAGCCCCCAGCCAGCCCCCATCAGCCCTGAGCCAGGGGAGGGGGCTTCAGTGGAGGAAGGATGGCACTTTCTATTTGGGCCAGGAGGGGCTTTTAAAGACTTGCAACAGACAGCTGTTGATTCACAGTAGAAAATGGCCAAATGTTCTAGTGAATACCCAAGGCAGGGAGGGGAAGTTGACAGGGTGGGTGCACAGGGCATCAATGGGCAACAGTGAAGCCGTTCCCCATGACTCCAATCGGAGTGGCCCAGAGCCTAGACGAAGTCTCGAGCATGTGAAGCTCCATCACCAAACCCGTTGCATGCCCAGGTGGGCGGCACGTCCGACATCTCCCCTCATTGCTAGCACGTGCACTTGTCTGAAGTCCAATGTCCCAAGCTGCAGGGTACCAATCCGTTTCTTTTCAAAGGAAGCAGCTTTGTCTACCTAAGCCTCTGTCTCTGGGGGGCAGGGCGGAAATAATAGAACTTCCGAAGCAAATACGATACTTTATAGCTTTAGCAAATCTGATACATGGTTTTGCATTATTTAAATATAATTCCGGGCACCTGGGTGGCTCAGTTGGTTAAGCGACTGCCTTCGGCTCAGGTCATGATCCCAGGGTCCTGGGATCGAGTCCCACATCGGGCTCCCGGCTCAGCGGGGAGCCTGCTTCTCCCTCTGACCCTCTCCTCTCTCATGCTGTTTCTCTCTCACTCGCTCTCTAATAAATAAATAAATAAAATCTTTAAAAATAATAATAATAATTCCTACACCATGTGTGAGATGCACCAGGTATGAAATACACTGCAGTTTGCTACCAGGTGGAGATAAATCATAAAGTTCTTTGAAGGTGTCATTTGGTAAAAATAACTCTGATGTGTGCTCATTTCCAGCCCCACCCTTCTCTGCAGGCTGTGGCTTATACTTCGCTTTGGGGAAATAACGTTGAGGATCCTGAGTTTCAACACATCTAAATTAGCAAAACCCCTCCTTGCTTTTCTTGATGCAGCCTCTCCTGGGTGATAGAGACATTATTTAAAATGTTCATTAGAACTGCAAGGAAGGTCCTGGACTTTTCCTCCCTTTGGGGGGGTTAAAAGAAAAATGGAATTTATCTCTAATGCTGGCTGGCTCTTATCCCTGACCCCTAGACCACAATTTGTGAGGGCCTGGGGGAAGAATCTTTGAACTGGAGGACCATATTTCTTTCTGAATTCTTATATTATTAACTTTATGTGAAAAGTACTATCTACATAAAGTTAGGGGTTTTTTGTAATATCCTACACTATACAAAGATCAAAACAGCATAAAAGAGGAGTGGAAAGTCCTTGGGGCATAATGGTCTTGAGAGAGAAGAGAAAATTAACAAATGCAACAGGATCTACAATTTCTATGGGGCACCAGAGAGGTCCGGATGTGGATCAGAGGACGGTGCTGGCCCGGGAAGTTGATCCGCGGTCTCGCTGCGACACCTGGTGGCCGCCTCGCTCGTCCACCTGAGGCGGCAGCGCACAGCAGCGCCACCTGGCGGGAGCTCCTGGCCGACGCTGGGAGGCCTGGGGAGGATTCAGGACCGCCCCCAGGGGCCTGTCCTGTGGTCGCTGGGGCTCCGCGGAGGAGAGGTGCTGCGAGGTTTTATTACCTGCCCCACCATCCTGCATTCTGCACTGCCTGCTGGTGCCCAGCCCAGTGGCCTGTCTTAACCGGGCTCCAGGCGAGCACTTCTGCAATACTTTCACAAGGAGGGCCGGTAAACAGGGCAAGGGGGTCTTGGGAGGTAACCAAAGTCACAGCCACCAGGCAGGCTGGTTCACCCCTCGAGGAGAAGCATGGCCTGTGATCAGGCGAATTGTCAGGTGCTTGTTAAAACCATGGTCTCTAAAGTCAGGCATCTTCACTTTGCCATTTTTGTACTGTGGACTCTGGGCAGGTTGCAGACTTCTCTGAGCGTTTCCTCAATTAAAAGTGGGCATGGACTAGAACTAGAAGACCTCTGACTTTCAGGATGACAGAAAAGACTACATGAGTTAATGCACGCAAAATGTCTGGCCCGGGGTATGTTCCCCATAAATGATTATTATGATTCTCAGACTTCGGAGAGCTCATGTGGGGGTTTCTCTTCCCTTTGTTTTTAGGTATATTTTTAATTACAAATGTAACACGTGCTATTAAACATAGAATTACCGTATGACCCAGCAGTTCCCCTTTCAGGTGTATACCCAGAAGAACTGAAAACAGGTACTCAAGCAAATCCTTATACACTCATGTTTATAGCAGCATTATCTACAATAGTCAGAAGGTGGGAAGGGCGCCTGGGTGGCTCAGTCGATTAAGCGTCTGTCTTCGGATCAGGTCGGCATCTCAGGGTCATGGGATCAAGCCCTACGTCAGGCTCTGCACTTGGCAGGGAGTCTGCTTGAAAGATTCTCTCCCTCTCCCCCTCTCTCCGCTCGTGCTCTCTGTCAAATAAATCAATAAAATCTTAAAAAAAAAAAAAAAGTGGGAACAACCCAGATGCCCATCAACTGATGAAGGGATAACAATGGAATATTATTCAGCCATAAGAAGGAATGAAGTCCTAATACATGCTGTGGTGTCCCGAAAACACATGTTAAGAAGCCAGATACATACTGACTTAATTTATATGAAGTATCCAGAATGGGCAAACCCATAGAGACAGAAAGTAGACTGGCGATTGTCTAGAGCTAGAGGGAACGGGGTGGGGAGAGGGGTAAACTGTTAATGGGTCCAGTGTTCCTTTGTAGGGTGATGGAATGTTCTAGAACTAGACACTGGTGTTGGTTGCACAACGTTGCAAATGTGTAAAACATCATTAATGACAAATTTCACATTATTTTACCATAATAAGAGGAGAAACACTGGTCGTGAGCGTTTAGAGATGTATAAAGCAACCACGCTGATTTCAAGCAGACAATGCTAAGAGTCTGAAGATCTTTGACATCATTATTTTTGCTCAAATAAACTTATATGCACATTTATTGGATTTGCCTCCTTTTCAAAATTGTAACTCAATGATCTCATACACATCTCCTGGGCCACTTGCCGTTTCTCACCTCAGGACACATCACACTCTTCATGGCCGTCCCTTGGCCCTAGGCACACAAATCAAGTCATTTCTTAATTGCTGCAAAAGATGCCACCGTCAGCCTCACTGGTGAGCATTTGGAGCGTCTCCAGGCACTTGGCACCATAAGGAGCCGTCGTGAACGTCCGCACACACGGCTCATTATGTTCTCGGGGTTTCGTCTCTGCGGGATGGAGGCACAAAAGTGGGGTCGCTGGGCAGAGTCATGGGCGCACCTCCTGTGGATCAGAATCCTCCGAGCTCCCCGTCGCAGGGCCAGATGTGACCAGTGTCTATCATTCTTCCCATGGCAAACTGACCCCGCACACCCACCAAAGGGTGGCCCAGTGGGACACCATGTGGGCACATTGATGGGATTTGGCCATGGGTGGGGTTGGCCTCGTTACGTAGCCCAGGTTTGGGGACCCCCGGGCAGGGGGTCCGCAGATCCTTTCCGGATGTGATGGGAGCTCTGAAGTTCCCCCCAGAGCACGCGTGTGTGCTCACACGCACATTTTGCAGACAATTTCGGGGGCTCGGGCAGAGAAGCCCGCCCCCGAGCCCCCACCACTGAGGCCTGCTCTTGAGTTTCCGATGTGGCACAGACTGCAGCATCTCTGACATTTCCAGTGAACACAAACAGCGGCGTTTTTCTAAATGCTAATGGGTTTCTGTGCCCTCTGCTGGATGCTCGCGTCGTGAGGCCGGCCCTGCGGAGGCAGAGCAGAGCGCCTGGAATTTTCCTCTCATCTTAGAGCTTTTTTTTTTTTTTTCCCTCCTGCGCAACTGGCCCTGCAGTTTTCAGTTCGGAACGACTTTCTGGAAGTTGCTGAAGAAGCCCTGTACTTAATACCAAAATCAGCAAGTTTCAGGGAAATTATTTATCTCCCACTTTGGGAATTATTAGTTCTGGATGGAGACTCTTATTGTGTAAGGTTTGCTGAAAATTTATGAGGCTATCTGGAAACCGGGAGCGTATTGATTCCCGGTGAGTAAACATTTTAAGCAAATTAAGTGGTGCTAGTAATAATAATAATAACGGGCACTATTTTTCAAGTGTCTGCTCTGTGCCAGGCATTTAATCCCTCCAGTGATGACAGGGGCAGGTTTTATTACCCGAATGTTACAGTTGAAGACACTGAGAGATGCAATTGCTTGGCCCCATGCCACACAGCCGATGGAGGAGGAAAGTTCTCAACCCCACCTGCCGGATGGCCAGCCCAGGAGGGCCACAGCGGCGAGGCTTCGGGCCCCAAGCGCTCTGCCTCATCCGTCCTCCCGTCTCCAAAACATGAGCAGGTTAGAATGGAGATGACAAGGACTCTGACAGATGGAGAAGCTGAGGCCCTTGGCCCTTCACAGTTTGCCCCCAAGGTCACACACTCACTAGGAGTGGAGAAAGGAATAGAATCCAGACCCACAAATACCCCGAGAACAAGACACTGTTTTTCAATCCCAGCACAGTCCTCTTGCCTGCAGAAGCCTGCTCTATGTTAACGGGGAGACTGGTGAGGGTGGGGAAGGGGTCGAAGGTACCAAACAGACTTTCTCCTTCTCGGAATCAGGACTCAGAGCAATCTGCACAGGGACGAATGCCCCCAGCCTGTGTCTCAGTGTCATTTGAAGCAGTCTCAGGGCCACCGAGAAAGTCCCCCAAGTTGCCACCAGGGGGAATGCCCTTCCTTCCAGCTCTCTGGGAAGCTCTGGTTGGTGAATTGTCCTCGGGTGAGGAAAGCACCGGGGTCCGAGATGCAGGGAGACTCAGTGGCAAGAGAGAGACGCAAGGGGTAGTCTGAGGTCCAGAGGGGCAGCCAAGGTGCCCACATCCAGGTTCTGGAAGATGCTAGAGACCAGGCCAATAGACTGGATGCAGAGGAAAATTCCGCATCTCTGTCCAGCTGCCTCTGAGACCATGGCGGCGGCAGGGGGTCCCAGGCGCTGGATGGCTAGGAGGCTGGGTGAGCCGAGCCAGGCCTAGCCAAGATGTTCACATTGCCCTCTGGACCCCACAGTGTGTGTGACCTCTTTCTGATTTGTACTGCATTGCCTTCTAGAAAAGATTTGAGGCAACTTCCAATTAAACATGTGTACGAGAAAGAACAACTTGTTATAACTCACTCAGGGCGAGGGCAAGGGCAAGGGGAGGGTATTTGCCCCAGCTGAGCATCCTGGCAAGCAAGGTGAATGGGAACACGTGAGGGGCAGAGCTCTTATTATCTGCTTGTAATGAGCAGTCCCCCACCCGCCAAGGGCTGTTTTCCAGGCTGAACCAGGGAGAACAGAGCTGGGTATTATACCCAGAAGACTAGCCAGAGCCCCCTTCCAAGAGGCAGCCCACCCCATCCTGCACCCGCAGTGAGGCCCACCTGGGCGATCACGGACCACAGTGATTCACACTGAAGACCATCCCCAGAGCCTTGGGCCTAAAAGGATTTCAGGGTCCCACAAAAATGCTTGAATTGACCCCACAAAAAATTTTTCTGTTGGCTCCACCAAAAAAAAAAAAAATGCTTAATGAAATATCTATGACATGTAACGTGATTGTGACCAATTGCAAATCAACTCTTCTTTGGCTATGGACATATTTTATTCAGTACATGATGCAAGCTTGTTTGAATATAATAGATAGTATGGTAAGACTGTCTCTAATGAAGAGCCCTCAGGACCTGTAGGAGCGTGCACATGACCCTGTCACAGACTGAGCCAAATGTCAGCCGTGGAGTTTAGAACTTGCCCCTTTTCTGGCCGAGTGTTTAATTGAATTAGGGGCATATGAAGATACGGTGTTTGCCTGCAAAGTTTTGGGGACAAGTGTCAGGCAGTTGGCTCTGGTAACAACAGACAACAGAGCAAAGCTTCTGGCAAACACATGACTTTGAGTAATGCCACTTGTTAAGTTAAAAGGGTGCCCGAGTCGCCCCGCCAACACACCTCATTAGCTAAATGAATTGACCCAATGGATGGGGTTATTTAATATCTGTCTACTGACTTTAGAGAATGTCTGCCAAAAACAAGATCTCAGTTTTGACACAGTTGATGCTGAGCTCTATTTTTTTTTTTTTTCTGACTATTATTTGTCAAACGGATTGCTGCGCGGGGTACGGCCACGTCTACCAAGTGTAAAGCCGCATCATCAACACGGATCTTCCTTGTTATGACAAGCAGGAAATGCAGCCAATTAATTTAAAAGCCGAATCCAGTTATCGGGATGTGTGTCGGAAAGAAGGGCAGCCGGGATACAGGGCTGTTTTCCATCACTTTGAAAACAGAACTTCCACGGTCGAGAGACCATTGTCACGGAGACGGGTCCCAGAAGTCATGCCAGAATATAGGGCTTTAGAGGAATATACATAACTGTGGGGTGGGAGTGTGGACGATACCTATCACCCAGCAAGACCCTGGCCGCTTGAGCCTGTGGCTTCTGAGCCGCGAATGTTCCAGGTGCCCTGAGTTGCTTCTGCCCCTTTCCTCACCGAACTGGCGTAGAGTTTGGCAACAGGAGGCCGTCCCATAGGTGTGCTTCAGATCTGCTACTCCTTCCGTACCACGCCACCATGTTTAAAAAAAATTCAAGTCAACGCTCAAAAGGCAGAATGTATCCTATCAAAAGGCTCTGGAAAAATCTAGCCGCCCTTGGCTCGTGTTTCTGCTGGAGCTGATTCATGGCACGCTCTCCAGACAGGGCTGTGCATGTCAGCTTCCCCTCTGGCTCCCAATCCCAGCTCAGGCACACGGCAGGCTGGGCCCCTTGTGAGCTACAGAGCCTGGAACTAAGCATAGGAAGGATGATGGCGTTGCCACGGGGGTACCTAGCGGGGAAGGAGAACACCGGAGGGAGGAGGGGTGCGGGGGAGAGGTGTGCTTGGACCACTGGGGATAGGACCAGAGGACAGAGGTGCCAGTTCTGATTCTCTCCTCTACAAGCTCATCGTCATCCTTTACACGGTCTCCCCCAAATCCATGGCAACTTATCACCTTTCCCAAGACTAATAAAGGCACCCTGGTAGAGGACGTGACCAGAGAACCAAGCTCTCTCTGCCTCACTCGTCCCCCACCCCCCAAGCCCCGATTCCAGCAGCAGACCCCGCAGAGATGGCTCAGGAAAACTTCGGGAACATCACTAGCTGCGACAGCATGCAGCACGCAGTTCCTGGGCTTCACAAACTGAAATTCGCAGCCCACCCTGCACACGACCCCCCCGACACTTGCCAGTCCTTGTTCTGGGCAATAGCAACTGTGCTGTCCTCATCATTGCTATTACTTCTATTATGCTGATGCGTTAGACGGTCTCCAGACGCGAGACGAGAGAAGGTAATTGGCTCTCATCACCCCAAGCAGCGTTATTGGATACAACGTACAAATAGCTTAAAATTAACGGCTGGCATCAGAGGCCCGCTCAGTCCATAATGGATTACGGAATGAACACAAACTCACCTACTTCCATCAACACCCTCCCCAAGTCATTTGCAAACAGGACCCATAATTGAGTATCTGATTCAGATTAATTGCCATGCTTTCTTGGCTTCCTGCTCCCCGAGGGCCACTGCGAATTTGAACTCTGAAAAGTGACCCAAGTCAGCTTCGAGGTGCAAACGTTCCCAGGGGGAGTCAAACTTGGCTCTTCTTGGAGCCAAACCTGGACTTCGCCCTGAGAAAAACCTTGTTCGTGATCAAGTTCTTTGGGTCCTTTGTCCCCGACTTTGCCATCCAATAGAAGAGGAACATCCTCCGTTCACTGTGCCTGTGGTTCAGGCGCTGGGCGACGGACATGGGGCTCTCCCCCCTGTCATCTCTTTCGTTGATGGAGGCACCGTACTTGAGCAGGTGGCTTATACAATCCAGACGGTCCATGGCTGCGGCCACGTGCAGGGCTGTCCTGCCCATGGGGGTTCTGCTGAGACTGTCGGCTCCTGTAAAATAAGACGACTGACTGAGCGAGGCTCACCCTCCCGGCCGGGAGCCTCACCTCCAGGATCACGTTCGAGAAGAGAAGCTCGGGAGGGGTGAGGCCGTAAAAAGAATGCTTGGGAGAATCAATTACTGCCCCTGACCCCAGCACCAAGCATAAGGGAGGAGGCATCGCTGCACTGTCCCAGCACCCGGCTCTGCCTTGCCTCCAGTCTGCCCACGGCACGCTCCTGCTCAAACCCCATTTCTGGCATCCTCTACCCTTGGGGTCATTTTCTAGGTCGTTACTGCTCTATCTCACCCTGCCACCTTCCCCACACAACGCTCTTCCTCCCCTCCCTCCATGCTCCAAGTTTACCAGGCTTCTATCTTTATGCCTTAAATACCCCCTGCTCCTGCATCCCGCCCCAGGCCTTTTGCACATGCTGTTCCCTTTGCTAACAGCACTGTTACCCATTTCTGCCCCCCACCCCCGCCACCCCTGGCTAACTCCATCCTTCTTTATCCTCCATACACTTCCTCAGGAAAGCCTTCCTTAGCCCCCCTCCCCAGGAATCCCGCCCCCCTGCATATGCTCAGTAGACATTCTGCATCTTCAGAACATGCCACGCACGACTGACCATGGAATTAATTATTTGTAATAATTTGCTGACTTCCCTTCATAAACTCCACAAAGGCAGAAAACACACTTGTTTTGATCACTGCTGTTTTCATCCCCGGCACGTAGCGCGATGCCTAGAAAAGACAGGCGCTCGGGAAATGACAGACGATGGGCAGCCTGACTCATGGACAGATTTCACTTCGATTGAATTCCTCACTGCCTCCCGCAGATGGATGGGCTAATGACAGGTGTCCAATATGGACTTGTTGAATTGAATCAAATTCTGGGTAACAAATATCATGACACAGAAAACAAGGCAATTCAATTACAAGCAGCTGACATTTCTGTAGCCAGTTTTTATGAGCTATGGCTGGTCGGTGAGGTAACGTTTTAAATAGGTTCTCCTAACGCCCAGCCTCAGCCTCGGCACGGCTTTGCAGCGAAGGACAGAAAACTTTGCAAAGCTGGCTGTAATGTTTTAACTGGGGCTTTCAAATACATCACAGTTCCATCAGAGTGAAAATGACTTTTTATGAGCTTAAAGGACTGCTGGTCTGTGAACAGCCCATATTTCATCCCACAACAGGCAGCGTGCCGAAAGCAGTGGAGGAAGAAGCAGAATAGTCACGAAAACCTCTACCCAACACACGAGCGCCAGGCATCCCGCCCCGGCCCCGGGGATGCTTGCACCTTGCCTGGTGGAGGTGGGAAAAGAGGCAAAGAGACGCAGAGAGAGGCCGGGGTCAAGACCGCGGGCAGGAAAGGTTTGGATTGGAAGGCAAGCTGATAGGGGAGACCCTCGGATGAGGCCCCCTTCTGGGCCTCAAACCCCTGACCAAACAGTCCGTCACATGTTCTTCCTGTTCCTGAGGAAGCCGGCGGCCTGGGCAGTCTGTGGCCATTGTCTATTGTTCTGGAATGGTCGACACCTCAATCTGAGGGCCTCTTTTCCCAAAAATATCCTACGTCCAGGGAAGATAAAGTGTGCTCCAGCAGATCTCATGCAAGCCCTCACATTCAGAGACAATGCAGGCCAAGGCTTCTATTTCTATCAACAGAGAGAGAGGGGGCAACTTGTCCTTGAAGGCGGGGGAGAGACGGGGATGGAGAGGAGATGAAAAGAGGGTTTGGGGCAAGGGTCTCTTGAGGGAAATAATTCAAAGTCATGGAGAAAGGAGACTGGCCGGCCTGCCACACACACACACACACACACACACACACACACCCCAAGAGAGCGATGGTGGCTTGGGGCTAGAGCCCCCAGACCGTGGCAGAAACCCAACTTCAGGTGGGGCAGAAATAACACAGGGAGCTTAGGAACATCTCCAGCAGTGTTGTAAGAGGCCAGGAAGCTCTTTTGGCTATTCCTGTGAATTAGTGTCCAAAAATTCCATCTCCCATGACAGAAAGAATCTTCTTGAGACCCGGCCAAGAGAGGGGACAACAGCTTTTACTCAGCATGTCCTAAGACCTCTACAGAGAGCCAGTGGCCCACGGGGACCATGATTGATGGTTGACACAACTTGGGTCCAGGACGCCATTGTTGAAGGGCCCAGGAAGACAAGCCACTCTGTCCTCCCTATCCACAGAAGACCCCACCTTGTGAACATACTCATCCGTCTCTCAGAATTACCGTGTTCTAGAAGGTACTGCACAGCATCCGAGTGACCTCTGTGAGAAGTAATGTACAAGGCCACGAACGCTCTCTGAGCGATCCAGTCCTTCCACTGCTTGTGTTCCAAATGCTGCGAATTTGCAGTTTGGTAGAGCGAGTCTTCATCAACACCAAGGCAGGAGAGCTAGGCAGGATAAAGGGGGTCCACACAGTGAGCCTGAGTTATTTCCAAAGTGCAGGTACACCTGGCTGGTGGGTGCCTGGACCCTCCTGAGGGGAGGTTTGCTCGAAGGCCCAGTTAAGGCTCGTGATGGGAACAGAGAGGAGCAAACCCTAACTGAGAAGCTGGAACACACCCAGGGGAGGACATTGTTGACCACGCGCTATACATGTCCAGGAAATACGCATTTACCATCAGGCAGGCTCGGGAGGCAGGAAATTCTTCCTGTCGGTGTTTTGAAGAGAGAAAATAGCTTTTCTGGGTGTCCAGAGGAAGGTGGTTGCGGCCATTAAGGAAGACACCAGACGACACGAAGTGGCCTCCCCAGAGGGGAATGCACTTCTCTAGAGACTTGATGTATTCTGGCCTTCCGATCTATTTTCGGGCCCATTGTCTCCGTTAACTTTTGGAACACTCTGAACTCCACTCACAGATGAAAAATAGCCCCATAATATAATCATCTCGTGGTGAAGTGAGGCCCTGAGCACGAGAAGAAGGCTGCGGGCTCTGGCAGAGAGGAACTCCGTCCCAGATGTGGGGCATCCAGTGCGGGGGCGGCAGTGGGGGTAGGCAGAGCCCCAGAGTGTGGGAGATAGGAGGGAATCCCCGGGTTCAGAGCAAGAGCCAGAAAACCCAGGCAGGACCGAGTCCCCGGTGGCAGAGGGGAGGCAGGGGAAGGCCAGGAGCAGAGGACCCCAGGGAAGGACCTGGAGGGGATGCTCAACAGCTGGGACATGCCCCACCCCTCCTTCTAAGGCTCCCGCACACAGGCAGTGTTTGCCTCCCTAGAGACCACCCACCTCTCCCGGACCTGATCCCCGCAAGCTGCCTGCAGCCAGCCTTTCCTGGCTGGAAGTAAACCCTCTCCTCACACGCTCATAGCCTTTCATCCAAATGTACTTTGTAGAAGAACATACACTCACCCCCCTCCGCACTACCCCCACCCCCACCCCCACCTTCTCTGTTGGGTATAGATGTTCTGGTTTCCTGGTTTCCTCCTCCCTTCTCCTCGCTGCCCACCCCAGAGCTCAGCTGAGAGCCAAGCACAAGGCCTGGAAAAGAGTAGGCACCTGCTGTGTATCGAGTGGTGTGTGCTCTTTCCACCTTAGGGGAGGGACAGACCCCCATTAGGATTTTTGACCTATCACATGCTCTAGATTGTGCACTTCCCAGTTCTCCGGAGCCCTTCACCCCCTGTTAAATCAGCTTTTCAACTTTACAAAATATACATGTGAATAGAAAATGCACCACCCTGGTTCCTTTTTCTTTGGGGTGTGCGTGTGGGGTGGGTTATAAGTGAATACCATGAGATAGCAAACCCAAGAGTGAGTGGAAACTCTCAATATAGTATTTAATCATTATGACATGAGTCCAAGTTCTGTTTTTTCCTACTCTGAAACTTTTACTCAAATATTCACATGAAAGACTGAATCCCCCCCCTCCCCCACACACACACACAAGACACAGTTTACGGTTGCTTCATGAAGTATAATATCCATTTAGAGAAGCATGAAAGCACCTTACTGGGATCCCCTTCCACAGCCGCCAAAACCAGTTCCGTCCATCCATCATAATGCCAGATACATAATGAAATAATTCCACCAGGAACAACATCATGGAACTTCAACGTAGTATCATCCATCAAAACTCCTACAGGGAATAATTTTTTCTTTAAAAAAAAAAGGGGGTATTAAAGATAAACTATTATGCTGATTATCTTAAGAGATGATCTGACCTTGGGTATCACAAAGATCATTTGAAAACCTTGAGCACTAATCTCATTTGATGACTCCATATGAGTCTGTTTATGGCCATTAATGCTTTTTAGAAAATTTATTTGGACCGGCTCAAACAGAAGCCAGCTCCCCCTCCCCCCGCCAAAAAAAGGCAACAATTTCTAAAATTCTGTAATTATAACTTGTTCTATTGCAAAAAAAATACATGAGGCAGTAAAGTCATTTTATGAGGCGAACTCTATAAACAGGACTACTCAAAGTAACGAAGACGCAGCACAATGGACCTCCGTGCGTCATACACGAAACTAAAATACTTATCTCTGGTTAGTGTTGTCAACAGTTGGCTAAGGATGTAACAATGGCAAAACTTTGTTGCATCTTTCAAATGCTACTCTACAGCAGGTTTTTTTTTTTTTTCAAACTTGGCACTATTGACATTTTAGACCGGATTGTTCTCTGTGGCGGGAGCCGCCCTGGGCACTGTAGGGTGGTAGCAGCGTCCCTGGCCTCTACCCAGATGATGCCAATACCACCCTCATCTAGTTGTGACCATCCAAAAGGTCTCCAGATGTTGCCACATGGCCCCTGGGGGACCAAACTGCCCCAGCTGAGCATTTATGGTAATGTCAATATTGTCACGTTGCCATTCACCATGATTTGGACTTGGGGCCTTGGAACTCCTTTATGTCATCACCCAGAACAACCCTCCACTCGTATGAGACAATGGGGTGAGTGGATCTACTCACACTTCATACGTTCAGACCCTTTGGGAAAGCCTGCCAGGATGATAGAATATAGAAGAGGACTCTAGAGCATTTTAAGCGAAGTTGTCTTTAGTTTACCTTTTTAAATAAACACACGTTTCCTTACAGAGCCACCTATAATCTTGCTTAAGAATAACATCATAATTTCTTTTCTCTACAAGTGATGCCGTTAAGTGTAAAGTCTCGACTCGGCCAGGTCAGGTTAGCCATTATTCCGAGTGGAATTCATGAGTTGTTTGGATTCATGACCGAGGGATTACTAAGTGCCTGTCCCAAGCACCTACACTCTTTGATCCTCATGACGAGCCAGCTTTGTCATTTCCGTTTGCTGATGAGCAAACTGGGGCTCCCATGCCTAGGAAATAGTAAAACCAGGACTCCAACCAGACCTGCCTTCCCCCACAGTGCCATGCATGTGTCGCTCTAGGCTCCGTTGGCCCCCTTTGGTGGTTATGAGAAACTTCGGATGGTGGGTGTGAACAGGGAATAGCGATTAGCAAATTTGTTAATTAGGGTCTTATTTGTGGTTCTAACACAGAGGATAATCAGTAGTCTTCAGTAAGACAACTTGACTTCCTAATAACTTTGAAAAAAATCGAGTAAAGCTGTGTTTCCCTAAGAAAGACAAGAGTGCAATTCACACATGCTGAATAGCTCTCTTCGAGAAATCAGAGCATTCTCTCTTTATAGGCAGGCAGCAACTGCCTTGAGCTTACACAAATACTAATTATCACCAGCTCAATTATTAGAGTTGACAACAAAAGTGTAAGATCGCCGCCCCTTGTCCATGAATTTTGCTCACCCCTTTTAGATTTGTGTCTCTCAAGGTTTTCACGCACATGTTATCTCATGTGATCCTCCCTGGCCACCTTTAGGTGGGTAAAGAGGCATCAGCGGGTTATTTATGGGCAGGAACCCACATTTACTTTTCTCAACGTAGTAGTACCTTCTTTCTTTTTTTGTTTGCTGTCAACAGGAGGGGTTGCAACAGCAGGAGAGGTCAAGCTTCTCCCAGTTGCTAAGTGCTTGCTGAGCGAGAGGATTGTGACATCGTACAAGTCACTAGGTGTCTTCCATTGCCTCGTAGCTCTCTTGAATTTATGGCTCAGCACAGCTCATCAGGGAAAATAAACTAACAGAAGGGGTGCCAGACATTTGTAGTTCAGGATACATAATTTTCTAATTACTTGTTTTGGAATGCTTACTGTCCTTCAGCAGCTCAATCGTTAATGTGTTAAATAGAGACTGGGTTTGAGATACAAACTTCTTTCCAAATAAAGTCTCAAAAATGCCCCCGAGCATCTTCCAGACACTATAGCAAAATAAGGATGTCACAGAAGGTGCTTAACCTGCATCAAAGAGAGCAAAGGAAGGTATTCTGGCCCAAGTCATCCCTGTCTAGAGGGGGACCTGGCACTGAGAATTCTAGAGCCGAAAGGCTCTGCGTTGCAGCTTAGGATGCTGAGCCCCGGAAGGGCAGTGTCTGGGGGGACGGAGACTGTGGAGACAGGCTGCTCTCAGATCTCTGCCTGTCTCCATCGCTTCCCGGCCCTCCAGTACAACGGCAGTGTCTCTGCAACATCGCTGTTCACATCCTCTGTGCTGCAGCCCACAGAGTTTTTTATATGTCCGTTTTCTTGAAGTATTTTTGCGTTGATTTCAACCGGGTGGGGAGATGATGGAGCCCAGGGGCTTTGATCCTGTTCTCATATCCTAAACATTACAGGGATCGGGACAAAGACAGCCAGGTCCCTCAGGCTGAGGGATGGAGATTGATGGACAGAGATGGGGCTCTAGAGTCCTCGCCCTCCACTGGGTGCCACCCACATGGGATCTGTCTGGATAGGGGGCTTTGGGGTCCTGATTTAGCCACAGTGAGCTTTGGGTGCTGGGCTCTGATTCCGATTGGGCTAGTTTTGAGCTCCTGACGTGGACAAGAACACTGCTTGAGATTCGGGGTTCTGATACAAACTGGATTAGTGCCAGTATTGGGGGTTCAAATGTGGGTAGGGTTTGCCTTGAGACTTGGGGTCCTGACAAGGGCAGAGTTTGCTCTGGATGTGGGGTTCTGATGAAGGCAAGGTTTGCTTTCTGTTTGGGGATCCTGGTATGGGAAGGGTCTATTCTGGGATGTGGAGTCCTTGAATGGGCAGGACTTGTTTTGGGATTTGGGGTTCTAATGTAGTCCTGGGTACTGCAGCCACTGAGTGTAAGGAATCGGATAGGTCAGCCCTTGGGAATTGGGGGTTTTGGTGGCGACAGGTTCTGCTCTGAGATTTGGAGTCCTGAGATGGGCAAGATTTGGTCTAGAGCTTGGGGTTCTGGTGTGGATCAGGCTGGCTGAGGGATTTGGGGTGTAATACAAGTAGAGCTTGCTTCGAGTTTTGGGGTCCTCATGTAGGCAAGGCTTGCTTTGAACTCTGGCTTCCTTACATGGGTATGGTTGGCTTAAACATGGCTTCCATGAGATTTAGGGTTCAGATATGGGCATGTTTGGTGTGAGTTTTGGGGTCCTATTATGGGCAAAGTTTGTCTCATGCTTTGGAGACCTTATGAGGATATTTTGCTTGGGATTGGTGTTCTGGCGCGGTCCTGGTGAGCTTGAGAACTGGCTTCCAGATGTGGGAAGAGTTCATTTTGGGTTCTGGCATCCTCACTTACAGATGGCCAATGGATTGGGGTTTCGATGCATAAGTGGCTAGTTAGAGACTGGGGGCTCAGAAATGGGTTTGTCTGCTCTGGGATTTAGGGTCATGATCTGGGTAGAATCTGCTTTGGGATTCAGGTTTCTGTTGCAAGCAGGGGTAGCTTGGGGGATTTATTTGGGGTTCAAACATGGGCGTGGTTGGCATAGAGATACGGGGTCCTGGGGTGGGCAGTTTGTTTCAGGCATTAGGTGTCCTTCGGTGGACATGGTTGCTAGAGGACTCAGGGTTCTGAGGGTCGCATGGTTAGCCTGGGGATCTGGGGTTCAGTCTTGGCCAAGTTTGTTCTTGGTTTGGGGGTCTCGAAGTGGGCAGAATTTGTTCTGAGCTTCACCATCCTTGTATGGACAGGGCTGCTGGAGGATCTGGGGTTCCGGGGTAGTCTTGGTTACCCTGGAGATTTGGGGTTTAGTCCTAGGTAGATTTGCTCTGGGTTTGGGGGTCCTGAAGTGGGCATGGTTTGTTCTGAGCTTTAGCATCCTTGTGTAGACACAGTAGCCAGAGAATTTGGGGTTCTGAGGTAGTTGTAATTACCCTGGAGATTTGGGGTCCAGTCTTGGGCACAGTTTGCTTCAGGCTTTGGCATCCTTGTGTGGATATGGCTGGCTGGAGGACTGGGGGGGTTATGAGTCCAACATGGGTTTTTGGAAGTTTGCTTTGAGTTTGGGGTCCTGACATGGGAAGGTTTGCCCTAGATTGTAGGGTCCCACTGAGGACAGGCTTTGTTTCAGGCTTCTGGTCTTATGTGGACCCTGTTGGCTTTGGGATTTGGGTCTCTGATAAATACAAGGGCAGCTTGAGGGTCTGAGAGGTTTTGCTGAGGCAGCAGCGCCCTTGCTGAGATTTGGGGTCCTGACATGGACAGGATCTGCTCAGGGTTGGCACGTCTGACTAGACAGCTTGCTTTGGGACCAGAGTCCTGACATAGGCAAGATTTGTGGATTAGGGTCTTGCTGTGGACAGGGTGTGCCTTGATATTTGAGGTCTAATGTGAACCTGGTTTGTCGGGATTGGGAAGTTCCTTTCGTGGCCTGGGCTGGCTTTTCCATCTGGGGCTTCCAGGGGGTGGGGTGGGGTTTGTTCTGACACCTGGGGGTTGGGGGGGTCCTCACGCGGGCAGGGGTCCCTTCGAGGACTGCAGGGTCAGAAGGGGACCCGGAGCCCCGGTGGAGGCCATACACGTGGGAGGGAAGGGGATGGGCAGGGGTCACCTTGGTCCAGGTACTGGAGCCGCTGCAGGTCCAAGGGGATGCCGACTGTGAGGTCCAGCTCCTCCTTGAGCTCCCGCACTGTCATGTCGCTGCGGCAGTCTGTCACTTGGAACATCTCCCCGGTCTCCTCCAGCAGCACCCGCATGGCGAAGGCTTCTGGGGAGGCGTCCGGGGCCAAGTCGAGCGCCGGACTCGCGGCC